>NC_048299.1:225035752-225300393 GCF_013100865.1 Trachemys scripta elegans | reverse complement strand
TGGCCACCAGTCCGGGGGGCTCTGCATTTTAATTTAATTTTAAATGAAGTTTCTTAAACATTTGAAAAACCTTATTTACTTTACATACAACAATAATTTAGTTATATATTATAGACTTATAGAAAGAGACCTTCTAAAAACGTTAAAATGTATTACTGGCGCGCAAAACCTTAAATTAGAGTAAATAAATGAAGACTCGACACACCACTTCTGAAAGGTTGCCGACCCCTGCTCTACAGTGACTCCAAGATCTCTTTCTTGAGCAGTAATAGCTAATTTAGACCCCATCATTTTATATGTATAGTTGGGATTATGTTTTCCAATGTGCATTACTTTTCATTTATCAACGTTAAATTTCATCTGCCATTTTGTTGCCCACTCACCCAGTTTTGTGAGACTCATTTGTCCCCATATGAAGTAATTTTGTGATCCCATTCTAGCTTCTAGTGGACAAGAGCCCACATTACAAAAAAGACCGCCATAATTGGCAGGTTGTTGACAGTCTCAGCAGACATATCAATGACTGAATGGGCAAGGAGAATGAACCATTGTCTCACATCTAGACCTAGATCACATCTGAAGGTCAACATCTGAGGCATGTTGTGGGGAAGCTTATATTGCTTCTTTTCATGCTGCACTCATATTGTGAATAAACTTCAGAACCTTACACTTTTAAAAAATAAAGTCTGAAAATCCTAAAAACGTCTGCTTTGGATACCACTTCGCTTTTCTGAAACCATTAATGTCATTCTTGGGGTACTAATTGATTTTTTACAATTACAGACAACCATAGAGTCTGGCAGTGGTCCTCCTGTCAGGCTGGAGATTTTTTATTCAGCACAACATGAAATGTTCTGGATTTCCATTTCTGACATTCTTTGGTAATGTGGATTTTTACTTCTAAAGTTTGTTTACATCATATAATTTAATTTTCTTTCAGAAGTGCTATAAATATCTCAGGCCTAATTCACAGTTGCTCTAAGACTACTCTATGCTGCAGGGTAAAAAGGACTTAAAGTGCCAGGGAAGCGTACGGTGGCCTTACTTTAACTAAGAATGTAGACTTTCATGGGAGTATTCTCTAAGTCAGAGCCTTAATGCTAGGTGGTGCCATGGAATAGGATTCCACTTTAACTGACAGAGCCATCTCTTGTATTTGTAAATTTCATATTTAAATATAGTGTTTCCTAAAGTCTAACGCCCCAGCTTCCCAACAGTTGACATCCATTGTGCCAGCAGAATCACATATTCCCACATTAGTGTATTTCATCTTTTCCAATACTAATTTAGTCCCCGGAAACAATTTTTTGAGCATCGCTGGATGGATGTGGCAGTATGATATATTTTCAGAAAAGACCAACAGCCCAACATGGTGATAGATAAACAACAGCCAACACTCCAGGAATTCTTTTAACTCTGCAGACATTGTATGGATGAGGAAAAATTCCAAGAGCCCAGAGATGGTGTTCTTCATACTTATAAAAAAGATTTCATCCTTTACTGAATCTAATATGAGAGAGTTTGATTTTCACTTTAAATTGAAGATGATGGAGTTAACAAGTGAACATTTGCACTAAGGATTCACAGCAAACATTTCAGTCTTGCTTGTCTTTTTAAGTGTTTTCATTCAATGTGTGAGCATTCATTCGTATGGTGGCAGTGGAAAGAGGGGGCTGTGAAATGACAGCTATGTGCCAGTCCATCTTTTCTGTTTGGCATTATTACCATATATATTTTTGACAAGAAAGGATTAAAAAACAATATGGGAATTTCTACCTGTGCGCATTTGACTTTCTTCTTTCAATCAAGTAGGTGAGGACACAAAAGAAAAAAACAAATATGAAATCAAAAAGGAATGGAAATATTGCTATGGCAGCTATGCTGCAGCTCATACCTGTGACCTCATAGCTCATTCCCAATCAAACATACCTCTATTTTTTTAAACAGCTAATATTTTAAACCACAAACAGTACAGACTCTCTACCAGCAATGAACTGATACATAATTTAAGGGCATGTGTAAGCTACTGTCTTATTAAACGGAATCTCCTCTTGCATGTGGCTGGTAGACTTAATTCTTGGTCGCTAGGAATAACCTTCCAGCTCAGTTTGCAAAGCCAGCAAGCAGTTTTTGACCTGGTTTCCCTTCTTTTCTGGAGATAAGCATTACAGTAACACGATATCACAACTACATTTTAAAAACAAAATTGAAGGTCAGATGGCTGTAACCCAAGGTCAGACAAAAGTGATCCAAATGATGCTTGACCACCAAGGAAGAAAACCCAAGGGTTAAACGTTCAAGTTACACTAACCCAGGCAGGAGGGATTTTATTGCTCTTGCACTGTTTTCACAGGGACAGCCACATATTTGTGTGAGACACTTAACTTCTTTCTTTTAGTCAGAACATGTTGCTAATGCTTTTGCTATAGAAACCAGCTATTTAGTAGCTTCATGCACCCAAATTGGCAGTTTGTCTTCAATTTGTCTCACTTCTTTGTCTGCTGACTGAACTCTTAACCTGCCCAGTCATTCACAAGAAATAGAAAACAATCCACCCAAGTCTCTCTCTCGTGGCAACTAGAGAAGGAACACTTTACAACAAAGATGCCAGGAAATCCAGGCCACCAAGGTAGACAGGAAGAGACACACCTGATTCACGCTTTCTGGCTTCCAAAACAAGCATTTTAGCAGATTAAAGCTATTTTGATTTCATAGTTTTCTAGTCTATACAGATAATAGGAAGAGTAGGTGGCACAAATACTCACAGCAAATCAAATTTTCAAATGGACAACCACGATCCACAGCTTCACCTATTCAGATTGCTCATGTAACATTTCTAATGGTGTTACAAAACAAAATAGGGTTTTTTATGTTCCTCTTCTGTTAAACCCATGGGGACTTATTTACTTCATTGATTCCACCAATGCAAGCCAGAGGAACCCAGACTCCAAACACAAGCAGTCATAAAGTCTTCAGAAACAGAATAAAGCAGCACTACCTGCAAGGACAGATCCTAAAATGTCCAGGGACAGGAAGGACAAGACCAACAGGGACATGTGCTGATGTAGTGCCTCTCTTCTGAACAGAATCCCTAGGGCAAAACTAACAGTATCACCTCCTAGCCTCCCCTAAAATGAATCCCAGTTATAGCCAAGAGTGAAAATTATACTCCTCTTTGCCAAAGGGTAGAGAGAATCTGCCCCATTAACTTGTGAACAATTTCTTATTGTATCTTCAGAACACAGAAGGACAGCACCAATTCCAAACCCAATATCTATAACTCTTCTCAAGAACTGGTTTCCCGTTAAAGTGCATACTTAACAACTGAACTTACAATACCGGTACTTGTGAAAGCAGGTAGGAATTATCCCATTGCCTAATATAGCCATGAACATTTGTGCTTGGTTTGCACTACTGACAAATGTGAGACTGTATGTGTGATGGGATGTTCACCCCACACAACGCAGAGCAGGTTAAATACGGATAATTAACATGATTGGTGTCAAGTATCAGGGGGTAGCCGTGTTAGTCTGTATCTACAAAAACAACAAGGAGTCTGGTGGCACCTTAAAGACTAACAGATTTATTTGGGCATAAGCTTTCGTGGGTAAAAACCTCACTTCTTCGGATGCATAGAGTGAAAGTTACAGATGCAGGCATTATATACTGACACATTGAGAGCAGGAAGTTACTTTGCAAGTGGAGAACCAGTGTTGACAGGGCCAATTCATTCAAGGTGGCTGTAGTCCACTCCCAATAATAGATGAGGAGGTGTTAATTCCAGGAGAGGAAAAGCTGCTTCTGTAATGAGCCAGCCACTCCCAGTCCCTATTCAAACCCAGATTAATGGTGTTGAATTTGCAAATGAATTTTAGTTCTGCTGTTTCTCTTTAAAGTCTGTTTCTGAAGTTTTTTTGTTCAATGATAGTGACTTTTAAATCTGTAATAGAATGACCAGGGAGATTGACGTGTTCACTTACTGGCTTATGTATGTTACCATTCCTGATGTCCGATTTGTGTCCATTTATTCTTTTGAGGAGGGACTGTCCGGTTTGGCCAATGTATATGGCAGAGGGGCATTGCTGGCACATGATGGCATATATGACATTAGTGGATGTGCAGGTGACTGAGCCCTTGATGGTGTGGCTGACGTGGTTGGGTCCTCTGATGGTGTCGCCAGAGTAGATATGGGGACAGAGTAGGCCACAAGGTTTGCTACAGGGATTGGTTCCTGGGTTGGTGTTTCTGTGGTGTGGTGTGTAGTTGCTGGTGAGTATTTGCTTCAGGTTGGGGGGTTGTCTGTAAGCGAGGACTGGCCTGCCTCCCAAGGTCTGTGAGAGTGAGGGATCATTTTCCAGGATAGGCTGTAGATCGTGGATAATGCGCTGGAGAGGTTTTAGCTGGGGGCTGTATGTGATGGCCAGTGGTGTTCTGTTATTGTCCTTGTTGGGTCTGTCCTGTAGTAGGTGATTTCTGGTTACCCATCTTGCTCTGTCAATCTGTTTCCTCACTTCCGCAGGTGGGTATTGTAGTTTTACGAATGCTTGATAAAGATCTTGTAGGTGTTTGTCTCTGTCTGAGGGGTTGGAGCAAATTCGGTTGTATCTTAGGGTTTGGCTGTAGACAATGGATCATGTGATGAGTCTTGGATGGAAGCTGGAGGCATGTAGGTACGTATAGCGGTCAGTAGGTTTCCGGTATAGGGTGGTGTTTATGTGACCATCACTTATTTGCACTGTAGTGTCCAGGAAGTGGATTACTGGGATGAGGGAGTTTGGGCTGGAAACCCAGAGACAGGGGAACAAGAACATGCAGGAAAGAATGCAGGGAAAGATCACAGGGTCTGGGAGAAAGCAGACCACGGTGATAGACCAGGGGTTGGAAACCTTTCAGAAGTGGTGTGCTGAGTCTTCATTTATTTACTCTAATTTAAGGTTTTGGTGTCAGTAATACATTTTAATATTTTTAGAAGGTCTCTTTCTATAAGTCTATAATATATAACTAAACTATTGTTGTATGTAAAGTAAATAAGGTTTTTCAAATGTTTAAGAAGCTTCATTTAAAATTAAATTAAAATGCAGAGTACCCAGACTGGTGGCCAGGACTAGACATAGGCTAAAGCCAGTGCGCCCCTCCCCCACCCCCCGCCACAAAGCCAGGAGCTGATGCCAGCGCCACCTCAAACCCCCGAAGCCAGGATCAGTGCAGGGCTGAAGCCGGCAAACCTCCCCCCACCCCAAGCCAGGAGCTGGGAGCCCCAGTGCCCCCCTTCCCCCAAAAGCTGGGAGCCACACTGGGAGCCTGCCCTTGCCTGTACACAGCCCCTAGCTATGCCCTGCCTGCACCCTGAGCTACTCCCCTGCCTGTACACAGCCTACCCCCTGCCTGCACCCTGAGCTACTCCCCTGCCTGTGCACAGCCCCTAGCTACCCCCTGCCTGCACCCTGAGCTATTCCCTTTCCTGTACACAGCCCCCTGCTACCTCCTCTCTGCACCGAGGTACCCCCCTGGCTACACCCTGAGCTATTCCCCTGCCCACACACAGCCCCAGCTACCCCCTCCCAGTACCCTGAGCTACTCCCCTGTCCACACACAGCCCCAGCTACCCCCTACCTGCACCCTGAGCAATTTTCAAACTTTTTGAACTAAACCCCTTCTTTGAGTTATATTTTTTGGTTGCATCCCCCCATAGCCCAGACAGGCTGGGTGGCCTCCTGAGTGAGGTGGTGCTTGCTCTCTCCCTGGACCCCACTGTGTGGAGCTGGCTCAAGCCCCACCAGCTCTTGCCCTCTCCTCCCCCCAAATAGAAGTAAAAGTATGCCTATGCCCGGAGCCCCAAGTTCCCTGTCCCCGCTGGGCCCTGGCATTTTTATAGCATGTTGAGGGGGGGCCTCAGCAAGGAACCCTGGACTAGATGACCTCCTGAGGTTTCTTCCAACCCTAATCTTCTATGAGTCTAAGTTGGTCCACATGATCATGAATGAAAGGGCAGAAGGTAATTGGTACAATTCCTGTTCTTCACACAGTCAAAAGAATCTGTGTAATCCATATCTAGGGGGTTAGAACAGGAGAATTCCAGTCAGAACTCCTCCTATGTTATAATCTAAAACAAAAATAGATTGATTTGGATCTGCTGCTGCCTATCACCTACTTGCACACATTGAAAATATACCTGTAGAACAACACAAAAAAAGGGACGTTGTACCTGTGGCCTCATTTCTTCAGATAAATGCTAAACCTTTTAATCAATAATTTATTGGACCCAAAGCCAGTAGGGACAGACATTAGAACAGTACAACCACCTTACAAAAATAATAAGCAGCATGTTATTTAAAAACAGAGACTGACAGGCTGCTTGGGAACCAGGCTGTTGCTGTTCTGTAAGCAAGCCTGGTGTGAACATCTGCAGAAAAGCTGCCGAAGGACACTGCCACAACTAACATATTCAGTTAACCAGCTCTCAGGAAAACTATGTCCTCTAGAGGAACATGAAGGAAGTAATATCTTTGCAGCAGGGTCTCACAGTGTCTACTTGTTTCAACATAGAAGCTGCCTTCACAAAATGGCAAAGAGCCTTGTACTTCTCTAATAAAGAGCTCTTAGTCTTACACCACTTCCCCAGAGAAAAGAGTTCCTCACTATTGTAAAAGTTGGCATTGTCCATCCCTAAAGGAACAAGCACAGTCCAACATACAGTTGGACTAAAAAGGAATTATATTTGCTACTCACTACAGATCCCTCAATGTATGTTCCTGCAGTGTCTCCATGAAAAACAATAAGCAACAGTACAAATACCCAGAGTTGGCAGAATCCAAATTTTACTTACATGTGCTGCGAAGCATTTGGATAGAGCTCTGAAAATTGTGGTGCAGAATCCTCAGGGCCATGAGGGGCAGCATGGCTGATAACCATCATTATGGGCCTATGGGGATACATTCTCTTAGACATTTTGAAGTAATTAATGCTCTCATTAGTGATTAAGTCTGTGAAGTAGTCCTGTAACATATATTTAACACAAAATAAAAATTACAACGTGCATCATTAATCAGATCACAGTATTATGTTATACCAAATAATCATTAGCGCTTAGATCAGGAAGTAAAAACGTACCTTCAAAGAGGCACATGATCATAAAGAACACAGGACACACCAGGCATTAATTACTTTCTTAGGAAGGCATATTAGATGGGAGTGTATTTTGCAAAACTCTCTTACCCATAAAACAGGTTGTATTAACTGAATATGATTACCAGACTTGGCAACATAGTGTTTTCCAGCACATAAAATAGAGCCGATATATACTACTTAAATTTTGTTGATAAAGCTCTTTGACAAAACATAATGATACCAAAGTTCAAGAAACCACCCATACCTAATATCATTTCATATTTACATCTAAGTCCTTATTGTGTACTTTCTTCAAAATATAGATTTGCCTCTGTGCGACCTGGGAGAAGTCTACAACACTGAACATATTAAAAAAATATGGTTGCCTAGGAATGTCTTTATCAAAGAAATTGCATTCAAACATATAAATATAGGGAGCACTTGAATTCCTGCAGGGTCTGTTATTTTAATTGTACAACATAAAGAATTGCAGCTGCTGAGGTTAAGGTTGTTACTTGCTAATAAACTTGTTTAACCCGCAGCCAAGGTGGCAAATGGGAAAGGGAGGAAATGGAAAGAAGAAAAAAAGATGAAAACTTAAATTAAACCACCTGCCACCTCTAAGCATGCTTTGTTGGCCTGGAGGTCTAGTGTGAGTTTCATTGAGAAAGTTCTGAGATGATGTTTGCAATTTCAAGCACTTTCAGGCATGACTAATCACATGTTGTGGATTCAAGACCCTAAACAGCTGCAAAAGCAGTGCCTGAGGGACTGGATCTGTGTCCCTCGCATGTCAGTGTTAGGACAAACCAACCAGCTGTAATCTCTCTCTCTCTCTCTCTCTCTCCCTCCCTCTCCTCTCATCCCCCTCTCTCTCACACAGCAGATAAAGTAGTCTAGAGATGTTAATGCTCCTGTAATGATGTGGAGGAGACTGACTTCTTATTTATAGGAACTATGATGATCTGGTCACCTACCAGGGCACCAGTGTTTTGGCAGTTTTTGATATCTGTCTAGTAAAATGAAATACCCTCAGAGGAGGTCATTGAATGGGTTATTGCTCTCAATTTTCTTCCTGTTTTCCTAAACATTATACATTCTTGCTATACACAGAAAATGTGGAAGGAATTTATAACTAACTAGTATTCTTTATTTTTTATTTTACACTTTGTATCAGTGTCATGTAATTTCTACAGGTGGGGAAATCAGAAACAGCTCTTGTGAGCTTCCAATGAAATCTCATTACATGGGTCAGAAACTACAGCTGCAACATCTGTATCATCCTCCACGAGCTCCATTCTGAGGAAATTCCAGCTTGCATAAAGTGATTTGGAAACTACAGCATTTCCAGTGCTACACGCTTCTGAGAAATCTTATTGCAGTGGGCAGGTCACCTTGGCATACATTCCAAATGTTGTCAGGAGTGCAAACAAAGTCTGAAGTTTTCTAACCCTTGTTTTTGCACTTATCTATTCTCATTCTCATATCTGGAGCCTGCCCCCCCGCCCCCACGCACACCCAGTATAATGGAAAACAGCACCAGATAAGCTTTGCTTAATATTTGCTTAACTGGCAATACTCAGCTGTACCATCATCTTAACATAAGAGATCAGCAACACAAGACACAATATTTTCTTCTAGAAAGGCCTTTATTCTTTTTTCTTACATGGAGCCACCCATTTCTGAGAGAGAGAGACACCAGATTAAAGACACCTTGTAGCTTTTTATTCATTCTACAATGGCACCTTTAAATTTGAGAAACTGATCTCAAATTATCTGATTCTATGACTGTGAGAAAATGACATGGGTGTAATCAATCAAAGGTGAAGTCATCTGATGCAGTGTAAATGTCTCTGGACATTACCTTTGCATAATCAAATCCATGTTTCTCTTTGTAGCCATTGTGACAAACGGTGTAATTATAGAAGCGAGAGTTCTTGATTAATCCAACCCACTCTCTCCACCCAGGAGGGATGTAGCTGCCATTGTATTCATTGAGGTATTTCCCAAAAAAAGCTGTGAAGGAGAAAAAAGGCACATATAATCAGGGGAATTTTGGCTTTTCACTCTGAATTTTCTAGTTCAACTCAAAAGCATAAATATGTGAATGAAGGGTCCTATTTTACTGTGGAATGTTACATCAACATAAAAATGTGTTCGTATGAGTCAAGATGTTGCATGTCTGAAATTCAGATAAAACCACCCATATTAATAGTTTCATTTTTTTTTTAATTAAAATTAGGTGTTTCCCAGACCCTGTTGCCAACTCTCCTGATTTTAGATGTTTTTCTTAAGCTCCAATTCCTGGAGTCATGTGATCATATGAGACTCACTTTTCATTTAAAGTGAATAAGTTTCTAGCCATCATGGTTGTAGAGAAAAGTTTGAAAATGGACTATATGATCAAAACCCAGAAGGTAAATTAAAAAACCCAACATTTTTTAGAATCTCATGAGTAAGCCAAATTTCACGTTGTTTAGGATTTGGCTCATGATTTTTGAATGTTTGTAGTTGGCCATACTGCTACACTTCCTGGGTAGATACAGGATTTGGGGACATTGGTCTATGGCAGGACTCATAGCAATCCCTTGGTCAAAACCGTAAGACACTGCCTTTGGGAAAGAAAATGCTCCTTAGACAAGCCTAGTTTGAGAAGGCCAGTCTGCTACTACAGGTTCTGTGAGGCAGAAGTGAAGGAGATGAGAGGATCAAGGAAGCAGGCTCTAGGTCTGCTGCTACTAAGAGTGACATGCAATAACATGGACAGTTCTTTCCCTGGGAGTTACTCCTGATCTATTGCCAGAAGCCAGCTCCTTCATCCAGAGCTGGTAACTCTCAGAAGTCAGGCCCATTCATTTGCTATTTCTTCCTTCACCCCCACATCCCAAGTGACTGCAGGTCCTCATACTAGTTCCCAGAGGAGAATGAAGGATGTGGGATTCCTTCAGTAGATGCACTTTCTGTAGTCTACCTCATCAACAGTCAGAAATGAGGGGCTTCCCTGGGCGCACGAAGCTAGACTCCTTTGAGGGTGAGTGACCGAGAGGACATTTCCCTTCCCACAGGCAGAGTCCCTATGCTGGTAAATTGCCTATAGTTCCCCGGTGTTGTTCTGAATTGTAACTCAGATACGACAAATCCTGTTTTTAACCAGGAAATGGAAGTAGCTAGGGAAACACCAAATACAATCTGAACAAAAAGCATGTGTGGGAAGGTTTACAAAATAATTCCCAGTGGAGAGTGGGGAAGGTTACCATGCCAGCTTCACCATCTCAATTTGAAAGTGCCAGAAAAAGGGGAAAATATCAGAAGGTTCAGTTTGATCTCACTTGGCGTGTGCAGGGGTGCCTGGGCTGGGTGCACTGTCAGAGTGGCAAGTGGGAGCCAGCCTCAAAATTTCCCCACAGCCTTACAGGGATCCCTTATCCCTGCCTTCCAGGGTGCAGAGGGGTCACCCTGGCAATGCACTTCACTGCTCTGTAACCAGTGGTGTCTGTTTTTCCTCTGACGCCTTCATTTTATGTCAAACTTCAAAACAAACAGACAAAAATAAATAAAAACCCAACAGAACAAAAACACCTTCATTGAACATCCCATTTTAAAATTTAAGAATGGCAAGGTTTAATTTTTATAGTTTGACAGCCCTGGAGACTCATGTCCTAATTATCTTCAGAAGAATGGGTTAACGCTGATCTGAGTTGCTGACCTATGCAAATGGCGGTGTGATTTCCATTTGCAACAGAGTGCAATAGACTGCACCACAGATTGTCAGTGTAGACAGGACTAAGGAAGTTGCCCCAAGGAACTCTGGGATACATCCAGAAAACTTCCGGGACCCAAGTCAAGATGGGGCCATGTGCACACAGGAAAGGAATAGGGCTTAACACACGCTCGGGCCCTGCAGGGTCCTGTGGCCCTAGGTTCGAGTCCTAGGTTAACACAATTGGTGTGTGGAAACAAGGGGGTTAGGGGCTCTAGCCCAGGCTTAATTTGCTGTGTAGACATACTCTTTAAGACATCATTCCTAATCCTTTAATCATTTGTGTGGCTCTTGTCTAAAACCTCTCCAACTTATCAATATCCTTCCTGAATTCTAAGCACCAGAAATGGACACAGCATTCCAGCAGCACTCATGCTAGTGCTAAACATAGAGGTAAAATAACTCACTACTCCTACTTGAAATTCCCCTGTTTATGCATCCAAGGATTGCATTAGCCCTCTTGAAGCCCTCTTGGCCACAGCCACATCATGATCAGCTGATTATCCACCTGGCCCCCCAAATCTTTTTTCAGAGTCACAGCTTCCCAGGATAGAGTCCCCCCATCATGTAGGTATGGCCTACATTCTTTGTTCCTAGATGTACACATACAGATGTTTACATATTAAAACACATATTGCTTTTTGCACCCAGTTTACCAAGCAACCCAGATCGCACTGTATCAGTGACATATCCTCTTAAATTATTAACACTTCCCCAATTTTTGTGTCATTTGCAAACTTTTTCAGTGATGATTTTATGTTTTCTTCCAGCTCATTAATAATTACGTGAAATTGAACACGGCCAAGAACTGATCCCTGCAGGACCCCACTAGAAATACACCTATTTGATATTATTCCTTGTTTAAAATTACATTGACACCTATCAGTTATCCTCCTTTTAATCCATTTAATGTGTGCTATGTTCATTTTATAT
Organism: Trachemys scripta elegans; assembly: GCF_013100865.1. NCBI lineage: Eukaryota > Metazoa > Chordata > Testudines > Emydidae > Trachemys > Trachemys scripta. The sequence continues at coordinate 225,288,593 of NC_048299.1, read as the reverse complement.
CTTTCTAGTTTTTTAATCAAAATGTGATTATAAATTCAAATGCCTTACAGAAGTATATTACATCAACACTATTACCTTCATCAGCCAAACTTGTAATCTCATCAAAAAAAAGACATCAAGTTAGTTTGACTGGATTTATTTTCCATAAACCCCATTCTGATTGGCATTAATTTTATTACCCTCCTTTAATTCTTTATTAATCGAGTCCTGTATCAGCTGTTCCATTATCTTGCCTGGGATCTATGTCAGACTGACAGGTCTATAATTACCCAGGTGAGCCTGTTTACCCTTTTAAAATATTGGCACAACTTTAGCTTTCTTCCAATCTTCTGGAACTTCCCTGGTGTTCCAAAACTTATTACAAAATCAACATTAATGTTTCAGCGAGTTCCTCAGCCCACTCTTTTAAAACTCTTGGATGCAAGTTATCCATATCTGCTGATTTAAATATGTCTAACTTTAGTAGCTGCTGTTTAACATCTTCCTGAGATAATAGTGGAAAAGAAAGAATGTTATCATTTGATATGATTACATCCTCTGTTTTCCCCCAGAATAGAAATATTTATGGAACAGTTCTGCCTTTTCTGCATTATTATTGATAATTTTATAATTTACAACTGGTAATGGACCAATACAATTGCTAGAATTCTTTTTATTCCCAATATACTTTAACAATGCCTCCTTATTGTCCATACACTTTACTGGTCATAGATTTCTCCTTCTATCCCTTTGCTTCCCTTGTCAATTTTTGCTATTTCCTAGATTCTAATTTATATTCATTACTATCTAATTCCCCTTTCTTCACTTTGTTATATTATATTATATTATATAATATAAAGAAAGAAAGATACATTACAGATGTCCCAATTTTATAGGGACAGTCCCGATTTTTGGGTCTTTTTCTTATATAGGCTCCAATTACCCCCCACCCTCCTCCCGATTTTTCACACTTGCTGTCTGGTCATCGTATCTTGGCCATTTAGTAAAGTGTCATATATCATTCACATTTGTCTGATGAAATTCCTCCTCCCAAGTGATTTGGCTCATAGTTGTTTTCAGCTTTGTGAAATTGGATCTTTTAAAGCATCTATCTATCTATCTATCTATATATATAACTGGTCTGGATTTTATTCTGTTTGCACATTAAAATGTGATCATATCATGATCACTTGTACCTAAGTTACCATTAATTGCTAGTTCTGTAATCAGTTCCTCTTTATATTTGATGAGGTTTAATACAGAATTCCGTCATACTGGATGCAACACTTTTTGATTAATATGATCCATCCAGTTTACATGCCTGCCAAGTGTCATTCATCTGGAGTGACAGTAACACATTTGCCTTGATGCCACTATCATGCCAGCTGGAATTTCACTCATAAGTAAGGCTGCAAATCATTCACGGCGGTCACAAAAGTCATGGTGTCCGTGACTCACCATGACCTCCATGAATTTTGCAGCGCTGGTGCAGCTGACCTCAGGACCACCCCAGCAGTTGGGGAAGCCCATGGGCCAGCCGCACCGGATGCTGCTCTGGCAGTTCCAGGCAGCTTGTCCCCTGTGCTGCCCTAGAGCAGCGGTCTGGGACTAGAGGTGGTGGTGGCGGGACCCTGGGCCATCCCCGGCCTAGACCAGCGGTGGTGGGGCCCCAGGTTGCCCCCCACCCGGACCAGTGGTGGCGGCAGGCCTGGGTTGCCCCCTGCGGGAATGGCAGCAGTGGCGGGACCACTGGCTGCTCCCCACAGCAGCGGCAGGGGGCCCCAAGCCGCCCCCCCTCCAGTGGCAGGGGGCCCCAGGCACTCCCCCCTTCAGCAGCAGGTGGCCTCTGGCTCCCCCCCAGCTGCAGCGGGGCCCCAGGCTCCTCCCCCCTTCAGCAGCAGTCTTCAGGAGCGGCCCACTCCCAGCAGGTAAGATTTAGTCACGGGTATTTTTAGTAAAAGTCATGGACATGTCATGGGCCATGACTTTTTGTTTATTGCCCATGACCTGTCCGTGACTTTTACTAAATATACCCGTGACTAAAACGTAGCCTTACTCATAAGCAAGTAGACAATCGAGCAAGATTTTCTGTCAACTCCTCCTCCTCCCAGCTACTGGAGCCTATCCTGGGACTATTTAGTAGGTAGCCACGTCTCTCTCCTCTTCCCCTCTCACTGCTCCCCCTGTGACTCTTAGGGCGGCACTGTGAGGCAGGAAGTGGGGTGGAATAGAATCATAGAATATCAGTGTTGGAAGGGACCTCAGGAGGTCATCTAGTCCAACCCCCTGCTCAAAGCAGGACCAATCCCCAACTAAATCATCCCAGACAGGGCTTTGTCAAGCCGGGCCTTAAACTCCTCTTAAAAACCACTGCGGTCATGCTGAGAATCTACATATTTCACCCGCAGGAGGTAGCTAAGATGCGACTCTCTCACAGGACCAGAGGGGTGACAAAGAAACTTAGGGAGAGAAAGGACTGATCGGGAGAAATATGGAGGAGGAGGCAGAAACACTGTTGGAAGAGAAGCCATAGGGAAGGGCCAAATAGTGGGCAAAGAGAGAGACAACAGTAAAGAAAAAAAAAGAGATAGGAGAGAGACTGGAACAAAGAGAGGGAAAACACTATGGAGGCATGTAAAATAAATGGTAATCTTGTAGCTAAAGCACAGGACTGTAGTCAGGAGTACTGGTTTCCATTCCCAGCTCTGCCACCGATTCACTGAGTGGCCTTGGGAAAGTAATGTCACTTCCCATATCTCAGTTTCCCATCTGTAAAAGGAGCATAATACTAACCTGCTTCCCATATAGATCAGAGAACCTTCAGATCCTGGGTTCAAAGTATTGTCATTAAACTGTTATGACAGGTGGGGCTGGTACCATCGCCTATAATTAAGGCTGTCTGACACTTGCCATTATAAGGCCCCCTGTCTCAGTTGCTTACAATTTTGCCAAACTTTAACCATTTGGGCTGAAATTTTCCATTCTGTCTGCCTCTGGCTGGTTTTTTTTGAGGGGGGAGTGGTGGTGGCTTTTTGATTATTTTTAATTTCAGCTAAAATAGTTGGGTGTTTTCCAGTGGGGGCACTGGGCAGGGCAGGGGAGGTAGGTAGCAAACAGCCAGGGAAATGCGGGGCAGGGAGTTGGGGAAGGGGACCACCCAAAACGGGAGGGCAGCAAACTGCAAGGGAGGAGGGGGACCACACGAGATTGGAGAAAGCAGGGAGCTGCAAAGGAGAGGGGGACCACCTGAGACTGGGGTGAGGGTGAGGGTGGAAAACCATGGGCAGGCAAGGGGAGGAGGAGGAGGTGGCCCAACAGCCCACTGCAAACTAAGGAGAAGTGTGTGTGTGTGTGGGGAGGGGGGACGACCCAAGAGGGACATGCACCCACATGTGCTTGCGAAAGCGAGTCTACAATAACAATCCCAGGATGGGTGGAGGCAGGCATCTAAGCCTGCCAGCAGATGGTCATCAGCCGGAGAGGCAGTGTGTGTGTGGGTCCATGCTGCTCCCTCACCTCTGCAGCAGCAACAAGGCAGAAGCTCAACAGCAGCAGTGACAGCAGCAATGACAGCCCAGCCCATAGAGCCACAGGTACGTAGGACTGAGGCAGGGGATTGCAGGAAGAGAAAGGAGGATCTCATGATTAAGGCAATTGAATGCTGCCCTGGACAACTAGATCCTATCCCTGCCTATGCGATGCTAGGCAAATCACAAACTGAATTTTTCGCAGGTGATCATTAATTGTGGGTGCCTCTTTTTCTGGGTTCCCTACTTGAGGAACCCTGCTTGTCCAAACCTCTTTACCCAGCCATTCCCAAGCCCCTCCCCACCCACCTCCTGATCCAACCTGTCTCTTCCCCACCCTGACCTCCAGTAACCCCCCTACCCACATTCCCTGTTCCAGCTGGCTTCCCTGGGCTACTTGAGACCCTGGGGTCTGCTTTGCAGAAGTGCTGAGCATTCACAGCTGCACATGAAGTCAATGGGAGCTGTGCTTTGAACACATGAAGTGCTACATAATGATAAATTCTCTGAAAAATCAGGCCCTAGGTATTTCAAATTCTGCATTTCCTAACTTTTGACTGCTGGAGTTTGCAAGCTTAATAGTGCTCTTTAACATGATTTTTTTTTTGGATGTATAATTAGAAATGGGGAGTGACAGGCAGAATCAAAGGCTTGATTACTCCACTCATTCACATTTGCAAAAATGTCACTCGGAGCTATTTTTGAACTTGACAGCTATGATGTTATTTCTGTGATAAACTAGTAAATAGTAATTACCAAAAATACTAACACAATCTTGTCAAAGGGACCAACACAACTACTACTCTAATGTCCTAGGTATGGTGAAAAGCTGAATACTAGTGATCTGGGAACAGCAGCAGCCTTGGTAATAGATTGAGTTTGTCAATTTACATTAACTGAGGTCCGTTTATTTGTCAAAAGCTGAGAAGGATAAGAATAATTAAATATATTGAGGAAAAAGCCAGTCTTTTAATTCAACCATTTCTGAACTGGATTTCCTTGGCACTACTGAGGACAGATGAGTGCAAGCCAATCGAAGAACAGTGCCTGGTTCTCTGTCCCTAAATGAAGACACATGCCACACTGAACAGAACACACTGACCATACAGTGGCAAGAGTATACACTATGGGTGTTCTGTGTGCAGTTTCAAAATCGAAGAATCATAAAATAAAATGGTGTATGCCAAAGGCCTCTCTGGCAGCTGGCACTGTAATGCCCAAATATTGTCCCTGCTCTTTGCATACTTAGCTCATACAATCAACCCACATCCTTGACTTGGCTGTTGCTTTAAAGTTTCTGACTTGCCCAGATCTGAGTACTGACTAGACCAGGGGTTGGCAACGTTCGGCACGCGGCTCGCCAGGGTAAGCACCCTAGCGGGCCGGGCCAGTTTATTTACCTGCTGACGTGGCAGGTTCGGCCGATCACGGCCCCCACTCGCCGCGGTTCGCCATCCCGGGCTAATGGCGGCAGTGGGAAGCGGCGCGGGCAGAGGGATGTGCTGGCCACGGCTTCCCGCCACCCCCATTGGCCCGGGACGGCGAACCGCGGCCAGTGGGGGCAACGATCGGCCGAACCTGCCGCGTCAGCAGGTAAATAAACTGGCCCGGCCCACTAGGGTGCTTACCCTGGCGAGCCGTGTGCCGAACGTTGCCGACCCCTGGACTAGACTATAGCCTCAGGCAATGCACATATTTAGAAGCAGCTCAGAAAAGCTATGGGGTTTAGGAAGCCATTTCTATTTGTAATGAATAAAACAGATTATGAGTCAATGGGTAAAAGTCTCATTAAAAAGCAATGCAATTTTCAGGGGACATCTTTTCACTATTATATGTAACGGCCCCCATGGGGACCGCAGCAAAGATAAATGCAGATTTTTGCATTTTAATAAGACAGGTTTTATCTGCATTTTGGCAGTTTTGCTAACTGTTCCCAGGAGACAGTGTTATTTTTAATGAAATGTATAGTAGTTTGCTTAGGGTTACCATACGTCCTCTTTTTCCCGGACATGTCCGGCTTTTCGGCACTCAAACCCCCGTCCGGGGGGAATTGCCAAAAAGCCGAACATGTCCGGGAAAATGCTGGCCAGGCACTTCCCCCCCCGCGGCGGCTCTGCTCCTCCCCGACTCTTCGGCTCTGTTTAAGAGCCGAGCGCTACGGGCTTCGGGCAGCCCCCATGCCTCCGGACCCTGTGCCGCCGGAGCCCGGGAGGGGAAGTGCCCGGCTGGGGGCGCAGGGTCTGGAGGCAAGGGGGCTGCCCGAAGCCCAAGTGCTACCGGCTTCACGGTTTGCCAGGCAGCCTCCAGACCCTGCGCCCCCCCGCTGAGCGCTTCCCCTCCCAGGCTCCAGCTGTGCTGGGGAAGCGCCGGCCGGGGGTGCAGAGTCTGGGGGCTGCCCGGCAAACCATGAAGCCGGTAGCGCTCGGGCAGCCCTCTCCGTGTGGCTGGGAGTGGGAGGGAGGAGGGGGCGGAATTAGGGCGGGGAAGGGGTGGAGCTGGGGCGGGCTGGGGTGGGGAAATGGGCGGGGCCAGGGCCCGTGGAGGGTCCTCTTTTTTTATTTGTTAGATATGGTAACACTAAGTTTGCTACGTTGGAATAACTGCAGTCTGTGTGACAATGTTCAATTAAGTTTATGCAAATAATGACATGGCAAGGTGAGCAGTTATTTGGATATCCTTATGGCTTTGGAATGTTTTTGTCACAGCAAAAGATAAACATTTGGCAAAGTGCAAGCATCTAGTATAAATGCACTCCTTAAAGCTTGTCATTGATTTTTACTTTTCTCCCTAACAATTAGCTAAAGGTCTTGAACTGGATTGGGACCTAAAATAATGATATCTAAGGGGTTGCCCAGGTGCAAGCCTTGGGAGAATTTGACCCAGGAATTTTGTGGATTCTGAGGGCGAGATTTTCATAATTTACTAAGATTCACCTTCTTGCAATATTAAATATATTTTATATAAGATCTTTTCCCAACTTTTTTCTTATATCAGACTATTTTGAAGATACTGTACCACAGAATTAGTCATGTCACTACCATCTGTGTTAGTGGGTGTCATATAGCTAGACAGTGTAAATGCACTGCAGACACATCCCTAGTTTTTCCACAGACCACAGGATATCTATTGCATACAGGCTGCATGCATGCAGGCTGCATCAACCCATTGATGTTTGCAGGGACATTTCTGATTTTAACAAAAACAACCCCCATCCCTCCCCCACAAAAAAACAACCAATAAAAAAAAACACCACACCTCTAAAAAGACATAAACAGTAAGGTTTACTCCCCGTGACCCAGACAACTGTTTTAGGTAGACAGCCCACTTCCTTTAACAAAACTAGCTATGAGGAAACCATTTACTGGAGTTGCAAAGAACTGTTTGTATGAGATTTCAGTACAGACGCAGAATGATTCAATGCTTTTGGGGACAGAGCCCAACACAACTGAAAGGCCAGTACTATTCCAGTCAACTCCTCCTCACTTTCTTCCCATTAATCTAACAACAATTTTAAAACTGAAAACTTTTGTTTTTTTTCTCTCCAGAGGTTTTTTTCCTGGTTACAACACTACTTTGCAACAATATAGTACCTCTATCAAATCACAAACAACAATTAAGGTTCGTAACACCGCTGAAGAATATTATAAGCACTTATGCATATGGGGAAACTGAGGCACAAAAATGTGTTTAACCTACAGCTTGCCCAAAGTCACAAAGGAAGTCTGTGACAGTGCCAGAAATAGTACTCAGATTCTTAGTTCCCAGTTCTGTAACTTAACCATAGTACCATATTTCCTTATGAATAACTCAGGTTTTCTATTTTTACAGCTTTGGGGGTATTTCCCAGTATCTGTCAGTGTTATCATTGTAACCATAAAAATATTTAGAGTTTAATAACTATAACTTGATACACAGGTTGTTAGCCCAGTCTTTATATACATAAGCAAAAAGCCTTTATTATAGGCCAGGCTGGTAGCACCACCCATTTTTTAGGGTTGCACAGTCCTTCCCATTATAAGACTCTTTTCAGTGGCTTATAACTTTGCCACACTTCAGTTGTTTGGGCTGAAATTTTATATGTCATTGTGCCTCAAGTGGAATTTTTCAGCCCAAACCATAGCCATTTCCAAAAACAAGGCTAGTTTTTACCATGTTAAACATTCCAGTGAGTTTTTCTTTGAAAAGCCCTAGCACCCCCATTCTTTGGAGCAGGGCCTTGAAATTTGAAAAGGGGGGTGATCTTTCTGTCAGGAATGTGCTTTTTGCTGTCCCTGCAAAAATCTACCGTAATCTGGCCTAGTTACAAGCCTTTGAAAAAGATCAGTTTGCCCATGTTCAGTTGAGACTTCTTGGATTCCCTGAAAATCCTGTCAGAACTGAGCATGTTCCAGCCTGGGGTTGAGCCGGTCTTTCCCTGCAATGGCAGCTCAGGGCTGTGCCAAGTCAGCACCAGAACTGAGAGCAGGAGCCTCTCTCTCTTCTGGTCTCAGTGATCTACCCCCTAATGACCCAGGCAGCGTGGAGGCAGACATGCAAAACCTGTGAAAAAAATGCAGAAATTGGGCTTGTTTTGGCTTAATTGGCTTGTGAGTTCTTGTTGGCTAGTTTTGGGCTTGTAGCTTGTTGTTGCTTCTTTTTGATTAGCTCCTGGCAAGCAGGGGCGCGGGAGGGGGGAAGAGACAGAGGTGCACAGCTGGCCCACCACAGTCCCAGATTGCATGCCAGGGGGATCTAGTTACATAGGGTGTTGGGTTCTTAGGGATTGGCTTGTTTTGGCCTTGTTTTGAAATGGGATTAGCTTGATATTTGGCGTACTGTGAAAATCGGGGTGCTTATTTACTGTGTGAAAGTTGGCAACTGTGTGTGGATGAGGAAAGCTACCTGATTCTAATACAGATGGGACAACACATAGACCTGGGGAAAAGACATGGGGAAGTAGACTGGAACAAGGAACTTGGGAGGGGATGGAAGTTTGGACTGGAGGCTGGCAAAAGGGGGAGAGGGAAACTGGGACTGGGAGCCCAGGGAAGATGCTGGGTCAAGGAGTGAAGAAGCAGTGGGAGGAGACACTGAGATTCAAGGAGCCCAGGGAGGGAGATTGGGACTGGAAGCCAGCTGGAATAGGGAATGTGGGCAGGGAGGTTACTGGAGGTCAGGTTTGGGGAGAAACAGGTTGGATCAGGAGGTGGGTGGGGAGGGGCCTGGGAATGGTTGGGTAAAGAGATTTGGACAAGCAGGGTTTACTTCAGGGGGGAGAGGGGGCAGGGGAAGAGACACTAGGACTTGATGGGCAAGGAGATTGGAACTGTGTGAGAAGCATGAGGAATGGAGAATGGACTGTCTAGGTGAGAGGAATGGGACTGAGATGAGGAGACAGGAGTGGCAAAGAACAGGACAGGTAGGAGGGGACAGGGCAGAAGGGATCAAACTTGGTGGGGGGGGGGGATAGGTAGAAGGGTCTGTCTCCACTAGAGCATACTCCTAGTGCCTGGAATGGAACCCAAGATTGCTGAATCTCACCATTTCTCTGCTGGCAGCAAATATCCATGAAGTCCCCTCTAGTATTGGTTGACACAGAGCCTGACAACCTGCTACTGCTATCCAATATTCCTTTATCTTAAGTAGTAGGGGGTCCGTGATAGATCTAAATGTTCCAACCCTGCTGATGAACCATGTGGGTGACAATATGATGCCACATGATGGATTTTCTGTTTTTTTTTTTAAAGCTTGGAAATTACACACACAAATAGCATATGATCATGTAATCAAAGACTGTATCACAATGCATACATACAAGGGAGGCAAATTAAGGTTGCTTAGGGAACCCGAGCTTTTACCTCACAAGGGAGTCTGCTATTGCTATCAATTTTACATGGAAGGCATTCAGGTACTTCTAGTGATTAGTGGCAGTACAGAACTCTAAATTAGCTAGCTAGATAGCAAATACTTTAAAAACACTGAGCAGCTTTTCAGGTGGATGTGGTAAAGGCTTGTGAAACAGATCAGATGTGGATTACTAATCCATAAATCAGGAAATGTTTCTAGCACTTAATCCAGAATCTGAAAGCAGTGCTACAGAGCAGACTTTAGCATCTAAGGGTATGTCTTCACTACCAGCCAGATCGGCGGGCAGCGATCGAGCCAGCGGGGATCGATTTATCACGTCTAGTCTAGATAAATCGATCCCCGAGTGCTCTCCCGTCTACTCCAGTACTCCAGCTCGGCGAGAGGCGCAGGCGGAGTCAACGGGGGAGCGGCAGCAGTCGACTCACTGTAGTGAAGACACCACGGTAAGTCGATCTAAGTACGTCGACTTCAGCTACGTTATTCACGTAGCTGAAGTTGCGTAACTTAGATCGATCCCCTCCCCCCCCAGGCCTAAGACCCATACACAGCAGAAAAACAAAGGGCCTAATCCTGCCACCCTTACTCATGTTGAGCAGTACTTTACTTCACTAGTAATCTTATTGAAATCAACTGAACTTCTCAGAGTAAAGTAATAGACCAAAAGAGGATAAAAATGCTTGTTCAGTTTTGTATTTTAAACAGGATCAAGGAGCTCTGCAGGACTGCCAGCTTTGCCAGAGAGAGTTGTACTGGGCGGGGTGGGGGGGGGGTGATGAAGGGGAAGCAAATAGATTTTAGGATGTTAAATGCAGCAGTGCTAGGAGAATTGGTATAAAGAGACATTCATTCTCTCACTGTATGCTTTAAAAGTAATCAATTCCTGTGCCTAACCTGTTAGTGGAGACTAGGGTTACCATATTTCAACAATCAAAAAAGAGGACGGGAGGAGCCCCGCCCCCGTCCTGTCCTAGCCCCGCCCCTGCCCCTTCCACTCCCTCCCACTTCCTGCCCCCTCAGAACCCCCAACCCTCCCCCCCACTCCTTGTCCCCTGACTGCCCCCCAGGACTCCACCCCCTCCCTAAGCCTCCCTGCCTCTTGTCCCCTGACTGCCTCCTCCTGAGACCTTCCCCACATCCTAACTGGCCCCCTAGGATCCTACCCCCTACCTGTCCCCTGACTGCCCCAACCCTTAGCCACACCCCCACCCCCTGACAGCCCCCCCAGAACTCCTGACCCATCTAAACCCCTCTGCTCCCTATCCCCTGACTGCCCCCTGCTCCTAACTGCCCTCCAGAACCCCACCCCCTATTTATGTACAGGCGGGACTACCTGCCCTTTCCTGGTTACTATACGCGGCCAGTCCGCATCCACATCCAGTAGTTAAAAAAAAAAAAAAAACTAATAATTTAAATTGGAATTTCATCCATTAATAAGTATTTATTATATAGTTAAAACCATTCTATTGAAGGGCAGATATTAAATAACACTAAATATGTTAATGTTCAAAACAATATTAAAAATTTGAAAATTTAGAGCATGGAAACCAAAATAGCTAAAATTTAGTTTTGGCAAGATACACGGAATGGAAACTCCGGGATCTTTACCTGTCACTGAATATAGCCATCATACCAATAGTGGAATATAAAACAAGTCTACATATACTCTCCTTAAAATTTTTACTTCTGTCCATTCCCAATAATTGTAACAAATCATTATTACCTTCACTCCACTTGCCACGCGCCCCAAGCACAAAACCACAGAAGTGGATATTTTTACCTCCCGTTAAGTTTTTAATTTCTTCCTCTAACTCAAGATAATAAGCCACCTTCTCACTGTGGGCTTGTTCCAAACTTCCGGCATTATCCTCCCTGTTCCTTGTCCCCTAACTGTCCCCTCCTGAGACCCCCCCCACCTGTACCCTGACTGCCAAAAACCTTACACCCCCAACCCCCAGACAGCCCCCCCCCGAACTCCTGACCCATCCAACCCTCCCCCCTGCTCCCTGTCTCTTGACTACCGCCCCCCCAGAACCTCCCTGCCGCTTCTCTGGCCCCCGGCCCCCTTACTGTGCTGCAGAGCAGCGCGCTCGACAGCGGGTCGGAGCTCCAGACGAACAGCCCCAGCCCGGCGATCTGTGAATGCAGGGCGGGGGAGGGAGGGAGAGGAGGGGAGTGGTGTCAAGTTTCAGGAGAGAGGCGGGGGAAAGTGCAGGAAGGGCTCTGGCTCTGGCTGTCGGAGCCCCGGCTGGTCTGTAAGCCGCGCGCACGCTCTGCATGGGGGGGGGGAGGAGGGGAAGTCCGGACATTGACAAATTCCCCCGGACGCTATTTTTAACCCGAAAAAGCCGGACATGTCCGGGGGAATCCGGACGAATGGTAACCCTAGTGGAGACAAACTTCTTTGCTGCCAGATACATTGTAAAGATATCTGCTTCTTTGGTCTTATAAAGGAGAGTCTTTATGGTCAAACAATACGACTGGACAAACTGCACCCTGATACCTTGCGCAGCTCCTGTATCTTTATAAAAGAGTCAGGCCAGAGCCTTACAGACTTATTCTTAAGGATCGATGATGCATATATGAACTGGAGATTTTACATCAAGCTGAAGCATAGATGAGAGGGATAAGAAGAGTTCTTTGCAGATAGAAAAGGGAGCGCTTGACTACGGAAAACTACCAAGAATTTACAAGAGAACTATTAAATCTTATTGCTGCTCACCAGAACAATTCTTAAATTAGGGATTCTCAAACTGGGGGTCAGGACCCCTCAAAGGGTCATGAAGTTATTACCTGGGGTGTTGTGAGCTGTCAGCCTCCACCCTAAACCCCGCTTTGCCTCCAGCATTTATAATGGTGTTAAATATATTTAAAAAGTGTTTTTAATTTAGAAGGTGGGGGTCGCACTCAGATGCTTGCTATGTGAAAGGGGTCACCAGTACAAAAGTTTGAGAACCACTACCTTAAATACATTCAGTTTCAGAAAATGAAAGTGAAGATTACCCCATATTAAAGTTTAAATTCTCATCTTCATCTTGTTTCACTCCCACCAAACGCATCTTCACTCCTAGGAGGTCTTTGGTACCAGTTTCCACAGTGGCCCAAATATCTTCCCTCATAACTGCTTCTCCACAACTGGGCCTTAATACTGACCATAATCATGGCAAGGGATGCTGGCTCAGCATCACAGTGCCATGACGATGCACATCTCTCACCTAGGTGTAACTGCTCAACAGCCTAGTCCTCACATGAGACATCCAGATATGAAAATGTGCTTCTCAGTACAAGTGGGATTCCTTATTCAGTCTTAGGCGGTAAAACTGGCTAAGCCATTACAAATAGGCAGTGCCACCCTCACTCATGACACACACCTTTTCCCTGCTCCAACACTGAGCCACTGCTTTGCTCCTTAAACCTAGTTCGAGACCACATTTGCCAGTTACTGAACACCCCCCGTAACGTCCACCATCTTTTTCTTTAGCAAAGAGCTGGAATTGTCTCTAACCTGTCCGATAGCCAGTGTTGTTGAGATACACTGCAAAGGTACGTGGTTCATGTGTTGCCTGCCAGGAAGGAGAAGAGCAGTTTTCATTGTTGGTGTATATGTTGTGGTTGTGAACGTATTTCCCTGTCAGCATGGAGGACCGAGATGGGCAGCACATTGGGGTGGTTACAAAGGCATTGATGAAGGTAGCACCTCCATTCTCCATGATCCTTCTAGTCTTATTCATCACCTGCAAGGACCCTGAAATAAAGAATAACTGATTTTACTATACCATTGCTAAGAAAAATCTAAAAATACATTTATATTGTGTCACCTGATTTTTAAGTATACAAATGTATAATTACATTTGCCTTCTGTTGTTGGCTTGGAACATTTCATTGGCTAGCTCTAATTTTAAAGGAAAAGTAAACATTTTAGATCATGTCACCAAAAACACTTTGCAAAATTCTAGGAAGTTTTTGAGCTCTTTTCTTGCTCAGTCACAAAATACAAGTGTAGACTAATCTGATAGGCAGATTCACAAGCCAGCATCCAGTTGAACATTATTGTGCAAAGATAGATGGTGCCATAGAACACATCAACAAAAGATAAGTAAAATAGGTACCATTCTAAGAATTAATAAGCTCTATTTGACATTGAAGACTCTCAATGAAATTCTCTCCTTTAAGGGATAAGAAATTTTAATATTTGCCCCAATTCTAACTAATTTTTAATTTGATTTAGAACTTGATCCTGCAGCCCTTTACTCATGTGAATACTCCTAACTCATGCAAGTTGATTCCAACTGAAGCCTGGGACTTCTCAAACATGCACTATTTATAAATGGCCATTTGACTTCTCAAAAGGATTAAAAAAATATTGTTTTACTGCCATACATGCAAAACAAATAAACCCTTACAATAATTAGCGGAGCATTAGGCTTCAACAGCTTTTGCAGACACCCAGCCAACAGTGATTTAATTATACAGTTATCAAGTAGCAGGCAAAGCACAGAGTTATTTTTTAAAAATCACACTAAAAAGAGACCACATGCATTGACAATAACCTCACTGGGTGAAATCTGTTCCCGTGCAGAGGAGCTGCACACAGGCCTCTGCAATACCTCAGACCTGTGTTCTGAGTCAGTTTAGCATTTGTGGTTGAATCAGCAAAATAATTTTTGATAGTAGTCCCAACCAAACTCGTGTTCATTATGATCACATCATTATGCATAGGTCTAGCCTAAGGACTTGGACATGGTTATCTTAATTTTATTTTTTTAACCATTTGAAGCTCAACAAACTCACGTTACAGAAAAAGAGGAGGACGGTAGGTAGGATCTTCAGGTGTACAGCAGCCTCTTGCTGTGAAATGGTGAGCCTGGTCGCTTGTGCTAGGGTCTGTGAGTACTTGCTGATAGCTACCAAAGTTTTGCAATGGTCAGTTGTCCAACAAGCCAGGAACTTGGGGGAAAGTGGGGGGCAGGGATGGCAATAGGCAACCGTCACTGAGCGGTTTTGTACTTTTACAGCTTTGGGGATTTTCAGAAGTGGATTTTAGCTTCTCCTGTTATATTTTAGTTTACTTTGCACAGCTGACAGCACTTTGCTTACAGTCAGTTTTACTGTTCCCCTGTTCTTCTGTATGGGTCTATCACAGAGCAACAGGAAGAAGCAAAATATTTAAAAACCATGAAAAATGGGATTGTAAAGTCACAAAATTGCCAGGAAGGTTCAGGGCCAGGTGTAGTCTCCGGCATTTTGCGAAGCCCGAGCTCGTAAGCTGGAAAAGTACGCCCCCCTGGCTGACACCCTGAGAGCGAAGGGCTATGAGGTGCAGATGGACGCCCTGATTGTCGGAGCCCTGGGCGCCTGGGACCCCTGCAACGAGTGTGTGCTGCGGACCTGCGGGATCGGTCGACGCTACGCACATCTCATGCGGTGCCTCATGGTCTCAGACGTCATCGGGTGGTCCAGGGACATCTACATCGAGCACATCACCGGCCACCGACAGTACCAGGAGGCATGAACCAGAGTGACATCATTTTCCCACTACGAGAAAGGGACCAAGTGACCTTCTCCGTTGGATTATATGAACTGGAACCATAAACTCCCTAAACATTAAATCTCACCAAATGAGGGTCAATCCATCCTCATCATCATATCCACTCATTATACTCCACACCCGAACATAGCCACTTTATGAACTTCATACCCTCATATCTCAATGTCTGTACTTTGACCCATCAACCTTTTACCCCCAATCGAGGATATTGCAGATTATGTATTCTTCATGCCACCTTATCTTAAACCAAATTTTGCACCCTCAATAATCTGTATGTTATTCCCTGATAACCAGAAACTTCTATGCTCAAACTTTGTTCACTTTTTTTTACATCATCTTAATAAAATTTTTAAATCTGAAATTATCATCAATTATTTTTCGGACTGTCAATTAATCACAGTTAATTCACATGAATAACTAAAAAAAGTAATCACATTTAAAAAAATTAATCGAGATTAATCACACTGTTAAACAATAGAACACCAATTGAAATTTATTAAATATTTTCGGATGTTTTTCTACATTTTCAAATATATTGATTTATATTACAACACAGAATACAAAGTGTACAGTGCTCACTTTATATTGTTATTTTTATTACAAATATTTGCACTGTAAAAATGATAAAAAAAGAACTAGTATTTTTCAATTCACCTCATATAAATACTGTGGTGCAATCTCTTTATTGTGAAAGTATAATTTACAAATGTAGATTTTTTTTGTTACATAACTACACTCAAAAACAAAACAATGTAAAACTTTAGCACCTACAAGGCCAATCAGTCCTATTTCTTGTTCAGACAATCGCTAAGACAAACAACTTTGTTTATATTTATGATAGACACT
Organism: Trachemys scripta elegans; assembly: GCF_013100865.1. NCBI lineage: Eukaryota > Metazoa > Chordata > Testudines > Emydidae > Trachemys > Trachemys scripta. The sequence continues at coordinate 225,272,849 of NC_048299.1, read as the reverse complement.
GTTGCCTGCTTCTTATTTACAATGTCACCTGAAAGCGAGAACAGGCATTTGCATGGCGCTTATGTAGCCGGTGTTGCAATGTATTTACGTGCCAGATATTCTAAACATTAGGATGCCCCTTCATGCTTCAGCCACAATTCCAGAGGATATGCTTCCATGCTGATAATGCTCACTAAAAAAATAATATGTTAATTAAATTTGTGACTGAACTCCTTGGGGGAGAACTGTATGTCTCCTGCTCTGTTCTACCCGCATTCTGCCAAATATTTCATATTATAGCACTCTCGGATGATGACCCAGCACGTTTGTTTTAAGAACACTTTCACAGCAGATTTGACAAAACGCAAAGAAGGTACCAACGTGAGATTTCTAAAGATAGCTACAGCACTCGACCCAAAGTTTAAGAATCTGAGGTGCCGTCCAAAATCTTCAGAAGTCTTAAAAGAGCAACACTCAAATGCGGAAACTACAGAACATGAAGTACCAAAAAAGAAAATCAACCTTCTGCTGGTGGCATCTGACTCAGATGATGAAAATGAACATTCATCCGTCCTCTCTGCTTTGGATCATTATCACACAGAACCCATCAGCAGCATGGATGCATGTCCTCAGGAATGGTGCTTGAAGCATTAAGGGACATATGTATCTTTAGCGCAGCATGCACGTAAATATCTTGTGAGAACGTCTACAATAGTGTCATACGAATGCCTGTTCTCACTTTCATATGTTCTCACTTTAAACAAGAAGCAGGCAGCATTATCTCCTGCAAATTGTAACCAAACTTGTGTGTCTGAGCAATTACTGAAGTAGGACTGAGTGGACTTGTAAGCTCTCAAGTTTTACATTGTTTTATTTTTGGATGCAGTTATTTTTTTGTACATAATTCTACATTTGTAAGTTCAACTTTAATGATAAAGAGATTGCACTACAGTACTTGTAGTAGGTGAACTGAAAAATACAATTTCTTTTGTTTTTTACAGTCAAATATTTGTAATAAAAATAAATAAAACGTGAGCACCAGACACTGTTCTGTGTTGTAATTGAAATCAATATATTTTAAAATGTAGAAAATATCTAAAATATTTAAATAAATGGTATTCTATTATTGTTTAACAGCGCAATTAATATTTTTAATCGCGCAATTAATCATGATTAATTTTTTTGATTGCTTGACAGCCCTAATTATTTTTAAACAATTTAGTAGATTTCAGGTTAACTGGTTACCCCAAACACTGATTTGTTGTTTTTTGTGGGGTTGACATATTAGTTTTAGCAACTGAAATTTGACTTAGTCTTTTGCATCAAATTTCCTTTTTTTTTTTTTTGTTAAAGTGGGAGACGGAAAATGAGGTATTGGTGTTTTTAACTCTGTGGGAGTAGGGTTGACAACCCTCCCAGATTGGCCAGGAGTCTCCCAGAATGGGCCTCAATCTCCCAGCTACTGAAGCCAATCTGGGAGATTTAAGCTCCTAAAAGTCCAGTGGCCCGTGCAGTGTGGCTAAGGTAGGCTCCTTACCTACCCTGGCCCCGCGCGGCTCCCAGGAAGCAACCGGCATGTCTGGCTCAAAGGCGCAGGAACCGTGGCCATGGGAGCTGCAGGGGTGGTGCCTGCAGGCAGAGGCAGCACGCAAAGCCGCCTGGCCAGGCCGCCCCTGAGCCTAGGAGCCAGTCACTTTCCAGGAGCCGCCCGAGGTAAGTGCCGCCCAGCTGGAGCCGCATCCCTTCCTGTACGCCAAACCCCTGCCCCAGGCCTGAGCCCCCCCACACCTAAAATCCCTCCCATACCCCCTCCTGAACCCTGAACCTCCTGCCCCAGGCTCAAGCCAGAGCCCCCTCTCTCTCCCTGCCCTCCGAACCCCTCGGCCCCAAACCCCAGCCCAGAGTCCGCACTCCTGCCCACACCACAACCTCCAGCCCCAGAAAATGAATGAGGGTGGAGGACAGTGAGCGACGGAGGAAGGGGGAGATGGAATGATGGGGCAGGGCCTCAGAGAAGGGACAGGGCAGGGGCATGGCCTTGGGGAAGGGGCAGGGCAGGAGGTGGGGCAATGGTGTTTGGGTTTGTGTGATTAGACAGTTGGCAACCCTATGTGGGAGCCCTTATATCTCTCCTTTGAGTAGTCTGGTCTGCCATAATACTTGTATATGTGACCTTTGAAGATGCACACTTTGCAAGATTCGGCCCATGGTGAGTAGTGTTCATTACCCTTTCACAGATGCTCTTTTCACCCTGCAAACTTGTATAGAAATGTGTATAGGAAAATATTCAGCTAAATATAGACAAATAGCAGGGATTTAAAGATACAGGATTTTTTGAAAGTAACTGCTCAGTTCTGCTGCTGCTACTACTGCTGCCACAATGCATTACTGTCAATGGAAAGGCTCCCTTTCACTTGAATGAGAGTTGGAGCTGGCTCTTAGTTATTTTATTTATTCCACCAGGTATGCACTTTACGAAACTGATGCTAATAGATTTACCCCACTGGAAATCAACACGTCAAAGGCAGGTTAGGCTGCCTCCTTTTCACATGAAAGGGGACTGATGGCCCCTTACTAAAACTCAGTGCGTTGTTTGTTTTTTGTTTGTTTTTTTGTCTAGCTCCCAGTACCAAAAGTAAGGGAAAGTGTCAATGGGAAATCAGGACTCTGACACTCAGTCCCCAGGAACAATGGGGAGAGGCCAATGCTCCAGGTCAGCTTGATTGACAGGGCGGGCAGGCTAATCAGGGAGTCAGGAGGCCGGGGGGGTCCCGTCCTCTGTGGGAGCTGGAATTGCCTGGGTCAGACAGAGTGGGGTCGAGCTAAGGAGAGAGCAGGGGCCCGAGCTGTGCTGGGAGCAGAGTCATAGAGAGCAGACCTGTGCCGGGAGAAGGGCTGTAGCAACCAGAGCCAAAGGGGCCAGAAAAGCAGCCCAGGTAGCAGGTCAGTGCTGGGAGCAGAGTCACAGAAGCAGCCCGGAGAGCGGACCTGCGCTAGGAGGAGAACTGTAGCAACCAGAGCCAGAGGGGCCAGAGAAGCAGCCCAGGGAGCTAGAGGCAGAGGAGCAGCAGCAGTGCTGGGGCAGAGTGGAGCAGGAGCTGGGGCTGGAGCAGTCCGGAGCCGGGTGCGGTGGCAGCTGGGGAGAGCGAGGAGGACCCTGGGCAGTGAGCCCAGCGCAGGGAGATGCCCCCAGCCAAGAGGCTCTGCAGGACAGACTTGGAGGGGGATCGTAACCCCTATGGGGCAGGGGCGATGCTGGGAAGAAGGGTCCTGCCACCTAGAGCCTTAGGGCATTTGGCCACCGCTAGAGCAAGTGTCTGACCTGCAGCATCCCTGCAGCACAGCTAGGACTTGACAAGGAGGCCTGGGACTGTGAGGAACAGACTGTGATCTTCCCTTACATTCCAGAGATGCTGACTGTGATGTCCCCGTGCCACAGAGCAGACCCTGTGGATAGGATCCCACTGATCATTACATACAGTTCAAAGCAAATACAATTTATTAAACAGCAATCAATTTAAAAAAATAAGGAAAAAATGGGGAAGGTTAAAGGAAAATACACAACCCCACTCTGTATTCTTCTGTATTTTCAAGCTCTCAGTGACCCAGCTTAGAAGATGCTATTTCTCATATGTGAAAAATAATACAACTTTGTTCCCCATTCATAAAAACAGATTAATTTTGATTTCAAGAATAGGTCATTATGTTTATTTTGTGTGTGTGTGTGGCTGGGGGGGGGGGGGAATAAAACCACAGTATTTCCCTCTTCCCACTATACAGGTATCAATTTGCACACACTATAACAACAGTTCCCAATCTGTGGGTCACAACCCCAAATCTGGTACCTACAAAGATGTTTTCCATCAACTGGATATCCCAATGAGATTTTATGAGTCCCATATCCTTTGTGACATTATACATTGTATAATGTATTGTTGTACTGGGGGTGGAGTGAACCTGTGTGTTACAGCCATTCATTCATTCAGGATAAATATAAAAAAGCTATCAAGCACATTTATGGAATAGATAGCTGGACTCCACCCCCCAAAACATAGGCCACATGCAATGCTGCACAGGAATCTGAGCTATCTGGGTGGAGGGGTTTGATTGCAGGCTGAATGCAAATGGAGGGGACTGTTTGAGGGAAATTGTGAGATTGAATTGGCAGAAACACCATGAAGAAAGACAGAGAAGGCAGCTAAGAAGAAGTCCCAGAGACAGCCAGAGAAGTACTCGGGTAGCCTGACTCTGAAAAAAAAAAAAACAGTGAGAGAGTTTGGGTAGAGTGCTGGCTGGAAAGAGGCTTGGAATTGTGAGCAAAGAAACTGTCTCCTGGTGTTTGATTCCTACTGTGTTCGGGGTAAGAGGACTTCCTTGTACATTCCTTGTAAAATACACAAAGTTGCATCAAAGAAACAGCGGACTCCATCAATTTCTCCTAATTGAAATAAGCAATTCGCAAGACCCTGAATATTGGCTAGCTGCATGGGTCACAAGGGGTAACATTATTATGCACTATCGTGCACTCTGTGGTACTTCCCAGCTTTCTGCAAATTATGTTCTGGATTTTACTTCACTGTTCTGTATAACTCTAGGACAGAGGGGCAGAGAATTTTACATATTTTGCTTCAATGATTCTACACTCAGAAGGCAAATACCTTCTGTTACAAAGTATGTGATTTGCATAGTTATCCAATATATTGTGCTCAAAATAGAACAGAGAATCATTGATGTTGGAATACTAAAAGAGTTTGTTTCATTCCATAAGTCTTAGACCCTTCTGATGCCATGGCATAAGCAACTCTAAATATTTTAAAGGGTGTGAAACTCAGCTTTGCCCACGTGGGGTCATAAACAGAAAAATGATGACTCATATGTAGAAAATAATGTATCTTTAAACCTTACAAATAAGCAGAATGATCTATTGTTGAAACTGCAAAATAATATGACGTGTCTTGGGGCCAAATCCTGGTTCACTGTGCAAAGGGTATGTAAATTTCCTGTGTATGGGAAAACTATGCAGGGACTGTGGAGAACAGAACATTCCTTCAATCCAGTGGTAAGGCATATGTACAAGCAGGTTGTGGTGGTTTCATTACGGGCCTGCAACACCAGCCACAGCCCTCTGTGAACCCCTAAGCAAGTTTCTGAGTCAGCAGTTCCAGTATGTGAACAGAGAGATTTACTACATCCTTGCTACTCTCCCAGCATACCTACAATCCCCTCTCCATGGTCTTGTGAAGACAGCTGCCAGGAAGCACTGTTCTGTGTGCACTTTCTTTTCTACATGGCCTCTACAGCCTGGCCCAGTGCCCAGTGGAAATGGGCCCCTGTTTAGCCATAGAAGGAAGGCCAGGGCTTGACCCTTGTACAGAAATTTCCAAAATGTCTGTAACTAAAAGAAACAAATCTCCATAATAGCTCTAGAATCTCTTAGACTAATAATGTAGGATTGTTTATAACCACTGGATGGCCATTTATTACGCTGCATGGTTAAATAAACCAGTGATTAGAGAAGACACAAATAAAATAGATTAGACAGACAGCTCTAAGGGCTCAATGGGAAAACTCACTATGCCCAATGACAGGATTAGCCCTAAAATAAGAAATATGAATTTATTATTTGTGGACTAACAGCCCAAAAAGTTGTACAGTCATTATCAAATCATAACAAATACAAAAATGCCCATAATTAGATAAGCTTAGTGATTAATATCTTTCTAGAGTATTTAAGGGAAAATATGCCAAGAAGATGATCTTGAAGAAGTCCATATAAATATTTTAAACATTTCCCCACGCCTCAGAAAATTCTGAAAAAATCATTTCCTACATGTTGTCCAAGTTGTCATCAAATATTGCATACACACAGGACAACTAAACTGGCCTCCTTTCCTATACTTCACATGGTATGAAAATAGCTTGACTTTAAAGATATTTAAATATTACATATAAATAATATAAGCTTGTGATCTGAAAGTAGGTCAAGTTTGCATGTGTGTGTAATATATCAGATCATATACTATATATGACAAGAAAATATAGCTTTTTATCCATCTGGTACCATGCAATAGGTAACAATAGCTTCAACTTTTTAAAGAGTTATATAAAAGCAGATTGTCAGAACTAACTTAAATATTATGAATTGAATTGCTTGTTTTTTTTTAAACTTTTTTTGGTCCTATATGTTTTTACATACTGTATTCCTCCCAACCTCCTAGGTTAACATGGCTGATTGTTAGGTACTTATCCCCTAAACTGGAATTAGTTGAGTTAAATCAGGTGAGCAATAAAATGTATAATACAATTTTTAACAATATAATTTCCAAATCCGTGAACCATGTCTAATAACATTGCAGAACAGGCACATTTTTAAATATAATTATCATGTATATAGCAGAAATTACTGAAATACACGTGTAAAGGAAACTGAGTAGCAAATAACATAATTATGTCTCACCAAGCTCCACATCTTGGTCATCTGTTAGTACGAGAATAATGTTGGGTCTGATATTTTTTCGCTCCTGCTGCACACGTCCTCTGAACCTTGGGGATTTGACAGTAGTACAGAGACTTCTTAGCAAGCCAGTACTGAGCACAGTCAAAAGGAGTGCAAAGCAATAATACTTCATTGTAGTTTCAATATCACAAGCAAAATAATTGTCCCAAAGTGTCTGTTCCTTAGTTTTCAAGATCTGTGGAGAGAAAAAGATTAAAACTGAAATGCTGCCAAAACAGTGAATAAACTTGCAAAAATGTTTGGAGAAAGGCAATATTCAGAAGTCAAAACTAGCAAATACAGAGTAGTGTGACAGCAACTCACGTAGATTAATGGTAGCTTTATACTAAGTCATCTTCTGAGAATACACTTGGACATTTTGCAACTTCACTTTTCATTTTACTTTTGCTCCAAGTTAGTCTATGGACTGCATTTTGCATTCATAAAACTTCCAATGTACACCTCACACTTCACCTCCCATTCTTTTTTTTTTTTTTTTTTTTTTTTAAAAGCACAGTGTTCCTTAAGTGCAGTACCTGGGTATAGTAATGAATTGCTATGATGCACAACTGTTCAGAACATCTGTAGGAGGAGCCCTACAAGAAGGTAAAAGCAGAAGACATGTTAGTCAAAGACCTCTCAACTTATTGTGCTCTGAATTAACTCTGGAATTGCACATCAGAGCTTTTCTTTCGTCCACTAAACAAGAAAAATAGAAGAAATCTACATTCACCATTGCTTACATAATAGCATATCTTCCTTGTTGGTTAGACTGCACCTTTTGTGTTTAGAGGTAAGTGAAATATATAATCTTGTCATTGACATATGTCTTTTACAACATTTATAATCACCCTGTGAAACTCTCAGAATAAGAAGTGTTAATTTCAGCTGGATGGCACCTGGAAAGCAATAGAATTATTTTAGGTTAACTCACCTGCATGAGGTATTAAACACTCATGAAGCAGACAGAACAGCATGGCTGTCATTTGTAATCTGCATTGTATCACTACACTGAAAAGTCATCTTTCTACTGACAGAGATCTCATATTAAGTGACATCCGGACAATCTTACCCAGCATTGTGAAAGCACATAACTGTCTCTCATCAATCAACGATGGAACTGAGTGCATCATCTATAATGCACAGTACCTCCTGCAAACCCTTCTCCTCAATACTCCCTTTTCAGATTCAGCTCAGTATGCCTCTCAGAACCCCCCTCTCGGTGCTTGTCAGTCAAACAGCCTTGCTATTGTAAGACTTGATGCAAGCACAGAAGTTTTGCTTTGCTGCAGCAGATCTAAACCTGCAATTGAAAATGATTGATTGGTCTTGGGACTAAAGGTTAGCCACTTACACTTCAACATTTTTTGCATGACTGACTGAAGCCCTGTGAAAACATCACATTACACAATATGGGAAAAAAGCTTGGAGTAATGCCATCTCACTTTAGGGCATTAACTTGCTGAAAGCATTTTTTTTTAATTTTTTATTTAGGGTCTACAGATAAACTGCAGAAGCCTCAATTTTTTTTTAAAAAAAAACAAGTCACATGGGAAAGTCTGCATGGGAATTGGCCTGCACCAGCCTTAATTAGAATGGAGCACTATTCCTCAGAAGGTCAGCACTCTCACACCTGAGACTTCATATTTAAACATGCAGCATTAGCTAGAAGCAGACAAACACCTAATTTAATGGGCGCAATCCATAACAAGAGAAAAAGGGGCCCAGCACTCATCTAAAAATACAACAAAAGGTGATATACATCTTGTGAGGAAGAACTTGACACAGACTGCTAGAAAAAGGATACTGTGCTTGTTTTCACACACACCTATTATTTTAAGCTTCACAAGATACCCGATAAACAGTTTCATACTGCTCACTCTGCAGGTTGTAATGACACCAGAGGAGTGTGAATGTCTTTCAAACAAAAATCCAAGTGTCTGTTGCAGAGTAATCCTGTCTTCCATTGTCTGTTCACCAACAAACATTCTGGTCTATGATTGACGTTAGGGCACTGCAAACCCAAAACGCAGGGATCGGCATTTAGTGTTAAATACCATTTCAGTGATTACACGACACTCAGATAAGTAGACTGAAAGTCTGTAATTAGGCTGGAGTGACGTTTAAAAATACTTCAGTTTTCACATATTTGTTCCAACTCACAGAAAAGCTGACAAAGAACAGGATCACTGGAGAAATAAGCATTTTTCTGACAGACACCACAGGCTTTTGATGCAAAAGCAAAAATATAGTTTCCCTAACTGTCTGATCATTAAATAGCAAAACTTTGACTCACCTCACAAAGCCCAAAAAGATGTGTGAAGTGAGAGTCAATGTTTAGTTTCTTATATCAGTTGTACTGTACAGCAAACTTTTTCAGACAATGTTGACCCAGAAAGTGCAGTCATCCTGACTGCACTGAGCAAACATTGGCACCAACATGTTTGAATAATCCCCCGCAGTATGAACTGCGAGTTCCTGACAATTACACCTCAGTGCTAATAAAATTTAGAACAGTCCAAACCAACATTACCAGCTATTCTTCAGCTTGTTTGGGCTCCACTAGTCAGTCAGTGAGGTAAAAAAAATTCATTAGCCTTAATTTATATTTTATTAACCAAACATCCTTGTTAGACAATTCTTTTCTAGAAATAAAAGTATGGCATTACTTTCCAACTATTTAATTTCTTTTTCTCTTGATAAGGGAGGACAAATAACTGAACTGATCTAAAACTTAAAAAAAATTAGCTTAATTTTATTTTTAAGTGACTCTTGTGCAAAAGCACAGAAATACAATAGTTGATTACTCAGAGCTCTGAATAACGGGTATCCCCTCTCCCCCCCCCCTTTTTTTTTTTGCACAGACAATTCTTTATTCAAAAGTGACCTTTAAAACCTTCCATCCTCTCACAGGCTGGTTTCCAGCTCCAGAAGGCAATGAAGTACAGAAGAAAACAGACAAAATGCAGAGCTTGATAGAGGAGACAAGGATGCAATGTTTGTGTTGGATACTCTTTCAGAGCCTACAAGTGTCCTTAGAGACATAGCAGTTTGTCTTGAAAAAGTCAAAAATAGGAGAGATTTTTAAGAGAGATCTTTTTTCTTTACAAATGGCAAGTAAACTTAAATCATTGTGCAATATCCAAAAGTCAAAACCCGACTACAAGTTCCCTTTCTCCAGACAGGTAAATGAGAACGTTGGTTGTAACTTAGATACATGCTATATGGAAAGTTTAAATATTTTTATCAGCAGAACATACATAATGACAACTGAAATCTCAGGAAAATGGAAAACAAGAGCAAAAGAAAATTCAAAAAGACCATCTTTCCTCATTTGGATGTAATTTTTAGTTCAGTGTCACACTTTTTTTTTTTTCATTTGAACATTAGGTCTTAGCTTGAGTTCATCCTTCTGGTGTGACAAAAATGAAAACTTAGCACTTCTGCTGGCATCCATATTGGTATTCTCAGAAGACAGGCTATGACTGACGGACATGGAGAATGAACTGCTCCTCATGCAACCCTTGAGATAATTCCTCCAGGGGAAGCTTAAACTACATCAATGTAGCAGCGGGAGGAGACAGCATTGCCACGGTTTGTGCTATGGGTAAAGAAGGCTTCCCTCTCCAGGGCTGTCAGTCGGACAACTTCGCTGGAAGGGATGAAGGGAGGAAAGGATAATGACTTTACAAGCAATTCTCACATTTTGGCCAAAATTGTCAAGAGCGACTAGTTATTTTGGTGTCCCCACTTTTTAGTGCCTGACTCAATATACCATAGGGGAGGGCTGATTTTCAGAAAGAGCTGAGCACTTTCCCTCTGAAAATTGGACTCCTTTACAATGTCTCAAGTTGGGCACCCAAAAACTGAGGAACCATATATCACTAGTCAATTTCATAGCCTTTATCAATACCAGTACTATCCTGGAAATGTTTTGGTTTTTTGATTTCTATCATATTTCTTTATAGTACTCCCTTGCGAACAGTATGAATAAAACTCTGGCTAGAATTCTCTAGGTTTAAATGCCACTTTTCATACACTTTGTATAATATCAATTACCCACTAAATATTCCTAAGTTTCTTTCTTCATTGTATACTTTAGAGCCCTAATGGCAACTCTGCAACCAGAGTCCTGGAAACGAGACCTCGAAACATCATGAGTCCCCAACCTGCCTTTTTCCAGCAGAGGGAACCTGGCTTACTTGTATGGATCACTCATATGTCCCTAAATCTAAAGTCAGGCTTGAAGATAGTGAGCTAAGAAGCTGTGTGAGTGCTGCTGTGTATGATCATGTCACCCTCCAATGGCTTTTCCACAGACATGATAACGGAGCAACTTCTACCAACTAAGGGGGGAATCTCCCGTATCACTGGTGGTATGTCCTGTGGTTTTGGAGCATTAGAACAAGGATTGCAGTCCTGGCTCTCCAGATATGTGTGCTCTTTCTAATAATTGTCTGTTGGCTACAGTGTGTAAATTAGTTACAATAGGAATCCTAATGCAAGAAGCTTCTGCCCTCCTTATGTACTGGATGGTTTTGTGATTAAGAGTTCTATTCCCATCTTTGCCACAAAATCCCATTGGACAAATCAGTCTCTCTGTATTTTAATTTCCCTGTCTGCAAAAGTGGGCTAATTAAATATTGGTACTGTAAATGCACGTTGTGAACCTTAATTAACATTTCTAAGGTGCTTTGATACCCCATGATGGAAGGTACTATGAAAAAGCAAAGCAAGTTTTATTATTAGTAGTAAGGATACTAAGGATTCCAATATTAAAGAAAATATAATAACCACCCATGGCATAACCGTGATGGCCTCACCATAGCCTATATTACAGGCTGCTTTATCTCCACTACAAGATAGGCCACCCTTAATGAATGGAGAGGAGGAGAAAACCAAAACACAATCCCAGAAGAATTAGCCTCATAGGACGCTCCAGATGAAAACAAACCAACACCACTCACTATGAGAAAACAGTCCTTCTTGACCACAAGTATGGTGATCAGTATAACTCTCTGGATGTTAGTGAGGATCAGCTAACTCAACAGTAGCTAAGTTTAACAACCTTGAAAGGAATTTGACCCCCAAGCCCCAGCTTTCTCAGTTTCAATAATACCAGAGCCTTCCTGACAGAAAAGAAGAAGAAAGAGGGCAAGAAGAGAAATCTGGCTGTTTATGAGGAAGCAGGTATGGGGATGCTAACAGTGTTTTATAACTGCCTGCAGGGGCCACTCAAATTGGCTGGTGGGGCTTCCAGTCTGCCAGGCCCTGAATGACAAGTCTCACACCAAAATCTGACAGACCTGGATGTATGGAAAAGAGAATATCCCCACTAGCACCAACGTGGTGGTGGCTTGTCCAACCAGTCTCCGAGTGGAGGCCAGACTCCATGCTTCTCACCTATCACTTTCAGTCATTTGCTTTAAAGAAAATGGAAAAACCCAACAATGAAATATTTGTACTGACTAATTCTGTAATACTTAATTATGCACAGTACTAATTTAAGTCAATGCAGAGAAGCTCCAGCATGGGGTAGAAGAGGTCTAATTCATCCCTCGACAGACACACACAGCTTCTATTAATCTTTAATGTGAACATCAACGGGAGATGAGACTCCTTGGTCTTAGCATTTAACACAATTTGATTTATAACAGGTACATTGTTAAGGACTTTGCCTGGATCATTAAATTGTTAATCATACAAGTATAAAATTATATAACAAAAGGTCATGTGAGGCTGTATGTTAAATTTGCATCAAACCAGCATGGTAGTTTAGAAGACTTTACTCTTTTCAAAACATGTTGCCTTGATGGGCTGTAAGATTGTACAGCAGTAATAAAAATAAGAAGTCTGCATTCCAGTGTTATATTCAAATACTTCAGTTAAAAAATGCTGACGGAGATTACTATTATGAGTTAAGTAGTGTTAATACCTTTCTCAAGTCCTACACTTAAATCTGCTCCTTAAAACAAAACAAACAAACAAAAACCACAGCAATCCCTTACAGGCTATCAGGCATAACTGAGTAAAGCAGCATTTCAATTTCCTGTGGGATATCAAGCCTGAAGCCATGGAAAATACTTTTACAGTACAACAAAATCAGGAAACAGCAGGATCCACTGCCTTCTCTTAAAGGTTAATCCACTAATCTTACTTGTAAAGCACAGGATTTATAGCAAACACAAAGTATGTAGTTGCTATCTAGGTCTAGCCTCTATCTATTTGATATATGATATATTTTGTCAGTCAATCAAAGTTATCTGCTCACCTTCAAAATATAATCTATCCATTATTATGATGTTTTATCAGGCTAGGTTAATAGATCTGCTAATTATAATTTAAAGTAATTGCAGGCTCAGAGATTCATAACCTACATTTTAACATAGTAATTTCACAAACAACTACAGACAGCAGATTGCCACTAACCTATTTGAAAAAGGAAAAGCCGGGACTCATTTGAAAGTACACACATTTTGTAATCCACTTCTTTAATTGTGTACAAGATAAAAAGTATCTTTATTAGGAGAAAATTTCCAGGAGCTCTACCATAGTAATCATGGGGCTTGCCAAATTTCAATGAAAATTCTTAAAATGCATAGTTGTATGAGAAATCAACTTGCTTAGCAAAAAAAAAAAAAAAAAAAAAAAGGCAATTTTTACTTCAGTGCCATAGAAGTAGAGTTGAATCAATCCTTAAAAAATTCAAAACAAATCAAGCTTTATATTTTATATTAACTATACATGACATGAAACAATAGTTTAAGGGAAAGTTCTAGCATATCTATCACAAGCAAAGTGCCTTTTTGTTAAGTTACAAACTTCTATTAACTCAATTTCCTACATTTATTTTCTCACCATCTAATTTACTTTATTTTAAAACATCATATTTCAACACAAACAAGAAGTTCACTTGTCATACAAAGGAGGCTGATATAATTAAGCAGATGATGTGCCCCACAAGAAAAATCAGCCATTCATGAAAGCTGGTCACCAGAGGCCATTTCAAACAATGCATATTTCAAAGTAATCTAAAGTAATCCCTTCTCTCTACTGATTTGGTTTCCAGGCAGTCTTAAGCACATGTGTGCAGAAAACAGGAGGCTTATTAAAACCTGATGTTATATTGGAAGTTATAATGCAATAGGCTTATGATTGAATTCCCTGTCTGTGAGCCTTCAAAGAGGAAAAAAAATTAGTTAAATTTATATGCTTATTGAATTTATGAGCACCATGATATATGTAGTTTATTAGCATTTGCTAAATAATTAAGAGAAAGAAAAGTAATTAGCTATGCACTAGGTTTTAAACAGACTTCTAATATCAGATTTTGTTCTTTTAAAGAAAGTTAATTATATCTTGACTTTCCAGCTACAAGCTAGCGTAACTGGCAAAACACTCCAAATATTTTTCAACTATAAACAGTGATCTTTGTGTATGAAGGAATTTAGGTAATTTTAGAATTCCTTTTTAAAAACCACATATCTTTTCTGTAACTCTGCTCTGTTCAACAGAGTGGGACATTATTAAAACATACTGTACAATAACATACTGAGGATTCAGTGATCCAGTAAGTTGTCTTGAGTCAGATCATATCACAGCATTGAACAACAGGGACACAGTTTTTATATTTTAAGGAGAACTGGGGTACATTTAAGTATAACCTGCATGACTTGGAAATTGTGCAGAAATATATTTTAAATATGTTCTTTCCCTTAGAAAATAAAATAAAGGACACCTTAAATTCACAACGCTTGATATTTAGATTGGTCTCAATATATTCCTTCAAAGAACTGCATCTCTGATCTGAGGACTTTTTAAAAAAAATAATTGCCAAACACTTTGCTTTTTGTATACAAATGTACATGGTTATTTACTAGTAGCTTAATTTGAATATACACAAAACATCTTGTTTAGTACAAAATGCACACATATTTATGGTATTATATACACACTAGACACACAATAAGCAGAATATGCTGACATCTATATTGTAATGTATGTTTAGACACACAACATATATACATGCCCATAAGAGACTGTATTTTATTTATTTAAACATATAGTAGCACTTCTTGTACTTTTGAAAAAGCACCTCATATGTACACCTAGATGTAATGTATAAGGATGGGATTTTCAGAAGGGCCTAAGGGATTTCAGTGGGAGCTGGGCATCTAACTCCATTAGCTGCTTTTGAAAATCCCACCCTTATACGTTATAATTAATACATCAAATTAATTTATATATATATATATATAAGACATAGCATCTGTGCAGGTCTATAACTATGAATATACACACACTTGATACATTATAGAGTATCTAGGGCAGGGGTTCCCAAACTTGGTTCGCAGCTTGTTCAGGGTAAGCCCCTGGCGGGCCATGAGACACTTTGTTTACCTGAGCGTCCACAGGTACGGCTGCTCACAGCTCCCATTGGCCACGGTTCACCGTTCCCGGCCAATGAGAGCTGCGGAAAGTGGCTCAGGCCAAGCCACCACTTGCGGCCCGCCAGGGGCTTACCCTGAACAAGCTGTGAACCAAGTTTGGGAACCCCTGATCTAGGGCATCCACTGACTTTCTTTGTGGCTTCCCAATTTAAGGCCCAATCCTGAAAACCTGTGCTCATGCGAGTAGTTCCATTAAAATTCAAATTAATTGGTAATCCCAATCAATTCAAACTGAATTTAATGGGACTATTCGTCTGAATAAGAGAGTGCAGAATCAGGCTCTTAACGAACTTCCTCTTAAGCAGGATCTTCCTTATCAAGGAGCCTTCCAATTCTAACATGCACACCTCAACGTACATAAGAACATTATGAAGAGAACAAGAGGTGCATGAAGTTCCTATCTGATCAGTCCTGCAATATAGAGAAATCAGCATCCTAATAATAGTAAACAGACAGTCAGAGCAAACAAAACAATCGGTTACAGAAAACAGATGCTTCATATCCTTTTCCATAAAGCCCAGTCAGTGAGGAAGGTGCACTGACTCAAAGGATGGCTGATCATATCACCAGGTGTATCAATGTCATTTTTAATTGCTCTTTTTAGAATATGGAGGCCCCAGGCATTCTCTCAGCCTCCTCAGCTACATCACCAATAGGGGTTCAAAGGTAAATCAGCATCCCAGAAAGCAAAGGACTTTTATCCACCTTAACAATAATTCTTCCAACCCCCCAGCGATGGTATTATCCTACAATCCCCGTTCCCAACATTAAAGCCATGCTCACAGCACACACCTGCAAACGCTTGGAGGGGATTCTTAAGAGTGACCTGTAACTGACCCACCACTAGGAAACTTACAATATCATCTCCACTGTGCCCATAGTCCAATGCCAGAAGGAATGGCATTCCAAAACTGCCTGCCACATCACAGCAGGTGAAAAAATAATATACATCACTCCTGTATTAATATTTAAAGGGATGCTCAGCTGCTTTTAGATCACGTTTTCAGACTTGGTGTCTAAAGTTGGACACTTAAATCCATATTTAGGACCTGATCCTACAAACACCTATACTCATGCTTAACTATGCAAGTGAATAGTCCCCAAGTCAACAGGACTTGAATTTGGGGGAGGAGTAGGAGGGAGGGTAGGATTTTTTCTTAAATTGGAACTGAATTGGAATTCTTACGAAGGGGGATACTTTCTTGAATCAGGACCTCTATGAATATTGTAAAATGAGTTATCATCACTATTATTTGCAGCAAAAGCAAATTATATGTAAATATTGGGATTGTGAATTTCCATAAACCAGATTCTAAAAAGTTAGGCTCATCCTGTCAGGGAACAGAAATACCCTGTTCGGCTTACCTGTCAAAACAAAACTAGTCAGCACAATGGGAATTCTGAATATCAAATACTCAAAGAACTGCTTGCATGCAATCTACACACTGAGGTCTAAGAGACTGATTTACGGAAATCAATCCATTAATGATTTTGAATCACAAATGAATTTGAGACCCTCACAACTGACTAGTACACATATATGCCGCCCCCCCCTGCACTTTGAAAGTGGAAATACCTGCATGTGTACTTTAAGAACAGTGATAGTATTATTGCAGGTATTTGCTCCTCCAAAGTGTAGGTGCACGTATGCGCATGTGCAATTTTACAAATGTACAGGCTGAAGCAGCACACAGGACATTTGGCTCAATAAGTTCATACGTGCATATGTTTATTTCCAGTGCTCTTGCTTATTAGGAGAAGCTCCAATACAACAAAAAAGAGATTTGATTTTATGACATCTTTAAAGATAGTTAATTGTAGGCCTGTGGGTGAGCCAACTTTCTACTAAGATGCCTAATAGAGCATCAGGCTGAATTTATTTTGTTAGCAACTATGGAATAGGAAAGCAATTTTATGCTCAAGTACCTGATTATGCATTATGAATGGAGCTTGGAGACCAGTGCCAAGAATGAAAATTGTTAACCATTAGGGGCAGCCTTTTAAATAATACAGTACAGGCCAGAGATGGGCAGGGCCAAATTCATCAAAAAACACTCCCAGCTAATTGGAGTCAAAGAGGCAAGGGGCAAAATTTTATAATCATGCTGCTTTTGACTAACCCAGCTAGATCTTCAAGAGATGTGGCCTCCCCTTTGAGCTGTCTCCCCATTTATGACGATCAGTGTCAGGACACCTTAATGTATGGTTCTACTATTTAAAAAAATTTGAAGCTAACTGAACTGTCATTACAAATATCACGTCTTACACTGCCACAGCTCTCTTGTCTGGATGGACAATTTGCCACATAGGTCCCCGTACTCTCGGTTAATCAAATAGCATTACAAGGCTTTTATTTTAGTCCTATCTACTTTGGTGTTCATTTAAAGGGCTCTTACTCTTAGGGATGAGTGAACTGGAAGTGAGTAAAATAAGAACCTGCTGAACTTTTGCCCCAAACTCAAACCATACCTGAATTTAACTTGACAACAATATTGCTGATCAATATTGCCCCTTTGTGTCCTTGTACTCCCCTGTCAGTCTGTCTGTATCCACCCGTTGTTTTGAGAGTAAGCTCTTTAGGGCAGGGACTGTCTTTTGTTCTGTGTTTGTACAGCGCCTAGCACAATGGGGTCTTGGTCTATAACTCGGGCTTCTAAGCAGTATGATCATACAAAATGGTTATTTATTATTAATTATTATTATTATTATAAAAGAATGAATAATGCATTTCAAAAGAATTTGGTTAACTCTTCCCCATCATGATTTTTCCACCTTGGTTCCTCCCAGGTTCAGAAATATGAAATTACATTAGAAACGCTATTTTTGCTATGTTTATGGTCTTGCTAGAAGCAAGAATTTAGTGATAGACAAATAGGCTAATGTTTGTAGTTCTATGACATTTACATTATGGTGAGTCCTAATACTCAGATTAGACTTGGATCATCAAACAACATTTGAGTGCAATGCCTCCTTCATTACCTCAAGACTTGGGATCCTCTCCCTTTGACTATGGAATTCCCTCTCCCCTCCCTTGTCACTGCTTATAGTTGTGCAAAAAGACAAGGTTATTTCCCAAAATAAAAAATGGTTAAACGCAAAAGGTCATATTCTACTCTCTGTTGTGCTGGAATGACTCTGGACTTAGACCATTGAAATTGATGGAACACGTCCCATTGACTTCAGTGGTTGTTGGATCAGGCCCTTATACAATTGAGAGCTGAATTCGGTTCAAACCATCTTTGCCTTTGCTATTAATAAACCTGGAGGAGTTAAAGTACTCAGGATTTGAAAAAGAAAATTAACTGTGAATAGAGAAAAGAAGAGTATTTGAAATCTTCCTCTCCCTGACTAACATGTAAATGTAAGGAGCACAGCTGGAATGGAACAAATTATCTGATTGGTTGTTGATGAGTCACATGGGTATAAATGCTTCACATTTACCACACTGAATGCTCATAATATAGGAGCTAATTCATTTGCCAT
The DNA here is from genome assembly GCF_013100865.1 of Trachemys scripta elegans. Taxonomy (NCBI): domain Eukaryota; kingdom Metazoa; phylum Chordata; order Testudines; family Emydidae; genus Trachemys; species Trachemys scripta. The sequence goes on along the minus strand of NC_048299.1, from coordinate 225,254,441 downwards.
GAATACGTTTCTGTGTATGGTGCTCTTTAAAATAAACAAGCAAATATGACTAATTTATCAGGATTGAAATGACTGTTTTTCTAATGGGACCCTCCACCCTCAGGTGGTTAATTTTAAAGTGAAGTCTCCTTGTAGGCAACCTAAATGCAATGTTCCACGAGTTCTATTTTACTCAGTGAAACTGTTATTTCTTTCAGTTATGGATTTTCATATTTAGTAGCACTATTGAAAAGTTTCAGTTGCCTTTGGAAATACCACTCAAGCTGCTTTATTGGTTTGCTAGCAGATTGCAGACTTCTAGGGTCAATTCTGGAGACAAGAAATAAGTATTTGCCAAGGATCTCTCACTGAATGAGAAAAATCAGAAGTTTAATATTTAATGTTCTAATTAAAACATTTGTTTTTGTTTACTTTGTAACCCTTCAAATCCATACAGGAGGAGTTAGTGTCCTGGCAGTAGGTCATTAAGCACTGAACTGGGACCCAGGAGAACTGGATTATTTTCCTGCCCCCTCCACTGGCCTGCTGAATGGCCTCAAGCAAGTCACTTCACCTCTGGGATTCAGCTTCCGCACTAGCTGAAGGGGGATAATGAGAGTTGCCTCTTTTGTAAAGCGCTGTGATATCTACAGCTGAAGAGGGTGACGTAGGAGCCAGGTATAATTGTTATCTGCACCTACATGTTCAACTCATTTGCCAAACATGTGTATTTCTAAATCTCAGTTGGTATTTAGTTAATGTACTTAACGTTTCATTTCTGTATGGTTAACACCATTTTCTAACCATAATAAAGGGACTTATTTGTAAGAATGCAGTGCCTAGGAACCACAGTCATGGACCAGGGCCCTACTGCGCTAGGCACTGTACTCTCACGGGCAGGAGTCTCCTGGAGGCAAAGGGAAAATCATAACCAGGCCCAGTTGTGTAGTTACCTTATTTACACCACAATGACTATTACATAAATTTCTATTACTTCCAAAGCCAGGATAGAAGCTGATGGTACTTGAAGATGTCATTATGATCAGACCATACCAGAAGACACTGTTTCCATGATAGCTAATGGACTTCTCAGGCCTTGTCCAGAGCAGGATTTGAAAGGTGTTAGCTAATGTGTTCCTGCAGAATCTTCTCCATGGCAGGAATCACTCTTGAAGGCAGCCGTGCCCAAGGGTAAATTCTGGTAGCATATCTCCATTAAGGCCAAGCTGACAGGGGGACAGAGCTGTGGTACCTCCATGCAATATGCCCTAGCAACCCATAAATCCCCAGGGATCATGAAGTTTTAGGGATCGTTTAGTGGGATGGAAACATTATCCCCCTGACAAGAACAATCAGGGGGAAACTCTGCAAGGGGATCTTGACAAAATTGTTCTCCTCTTTATTGCCCTCCCATGGGTTTTGCTATTTGAAGAGGTAGCCAACCCTGAATATTAGTACCCAAAATCTCTGGACTGAAAGGGTCCTGTATTCTTGTGCAGTTCCACACTGCCGTGTGTAGGAAATTATAACAATTTACTACAGAGCAAAAGCCCAAGCAATAGTCCAAACTTCCCACTATGTGTCAAACAAAGAGAGCGTACAGAAATGAAATATTAACTACATTAACTAAATACTCCAAACCACCTTAATACTCTCTTCAAAAGCACAGTTCTTCTAGGAGACCTACATAGCCTAATCCCCCACCTCCCAGAAGCACAAGACAACGATCATGCAAGCAACAAGCCATGCACTTTAATTAGGCAGTCAGACACCAGTTTTTGTTCCATCCTCTTCCCCATCTTATTTTCTATTTAGACTGCAAGCTTCTAGGGGAAGCAACCTCATCTTCTTCTCAGTTGATAAACTATCTACCAGACTTTTGGGCTTATATAAATATTATAATTAAAACACCCAAACACTTCAGTAAATATAGAATAAGAATGGATTTGAAATCAAACATGCATTATGTTTACTTGTCACATGATACCAGCTTATTTTTCCATAATCTCTGATACTACATACTTCATTTACCTTTATTGCCCAACTGTTGTATCAACATTGCCAACTGTTTGTAAAAATCCTTCATGTTTTCACTGACAATGTATTGTTTTCTCCCTTCAGGTTTTCATATAATATTGAGATACACATGCGATTTTCTATGGAACAGACTTGGAAAACAGGTTTATTAAAGCCCCTGAGCAATACCAATGCTTTCTATGTTCTCAATGTAATGTTTATGAATCTGCAAATGAAACGCTCCAGTGTTTTAAATAACACTCATAACCACCTGGGTTATAGCAGTATAGTTGTAATGAGATACTCACTGCTCACCAAAGGAAACTACTGTAGTTTATACTTGAATAAGAACAAAATCCCCAAACTATAAATGCATAAATTTGCTCAACACACACACACACACACACAAATGGAAAAGTAGGTTCTGCCAGGAAATTGTACTTGATAAACCAACAGCTCTGGGCATTCTATGAATGAAGATATGAATAAAAAAACCTAGATAATACAGAATAGAGCAAATCACAAATTACCACCCTAATTGGTAATCCATATTTCCCATTCATTCTAATTACTCTAATGGTTAAGGATATGTATGTCTATTTATTGCAAATATTGTTTCCTAGCTTCTACAGTTTACAAATTCAAAGACTTAAAACAAATGGTATAATTTGTCAAATTAGGTCTGTGGGTCTTATTTCCACATTGAACATTTAATATTCTGCCCATTACCCCAATAGCCCAAAATATATCTCCAATTGTAATAATTAAATGATACGGGTTTTAGTTTACATGTGAGGGCACCAAAGAGCAGTTGCTAATTAGTTTTTCTTTTAGTGTGAAATTACTTAAGACAAAGGCAACTGATTGACCAGCACAGAACATATGTATCTCCTAGACAGTATGAAAAATGCCACAAATTAGCATCTACTACATGCCTGAAGTTTATTGCTTAAAAGACAATCCTTATGCCATATGTTAGGGGAATAACCAGTGGTAAAGGACTTTTGGGCCTATATTTGTTTCTTCCTCTGGAAGATCTATGATGGCTAATAATAGTACTACAATCTCTTATATACCATCTTCTATCCAAGGGCCTCAAAACACATAAAATATTAAGTGATTTAATTTCATCCCTGTGAAGTAAATACTATCACCCCATTTTACAATAGGGAAACTGAGACACAGAAAGTTAAGTGACTTGCCCAAAGACACACAGAACACAGCCAAGAAGAGAAGCCACAGATTGTATCTTAACAACAGCTGGACAGAGCACTTTCAACAAAATGCTTTTTTGTTGACATATGATGTTTCGTTGAAGCTGAAACATTTTATGGAGATGTATTAATTCTGACAAAGTTTTTGACTGGAAAGTTTCCGAGGTCCAGAAATCCTGCCACTTCCTGAAAGACGCGAACAGAAAACCCAACCTTCTTGATCTGAAAATTGATGTTGCAATACAATTGTGTCATGAAAACATTCAAAAGATTTTGTTTTCATTCCAAGGTGGAAAACAAAATTTGAAGTTGTTGTGGAATGGACTTGTGGTCCTCTGGCCAGCTCCAATCTTAATGAAAATAAAAGTGCAGATCTTGGAGTCATGCTGTATATAATGACAGAGACTTTAACTACAAGGCCTTCATTACATCCCAAAATACTATTGAGGATGCTATGCTAGAGACCATGAACCTGGCACCATTAATGGTCACCAAAGTAAGCCTCCTCAAAGATATTTCTATTTCATTTCCATCCATCCACCCTTACATCTCAGCTTGTCTAACATCTCACCTTGCATATCCAGATGTAAAGTTTTCATTTTATGCGTTTTCTGAGCACATTTGATTAAGGAATAATTAAGAACAATAAACATGGAACTCTATAATGCCATATTAAGGGACTTTGCAAAGTAAAACTGTGGTTTAATATTCTGCCCTTACATATTGCAGGAATCTATGACCTACATTATTTCTGGCAATATTTGTGGCAATTTAGAGGCTGTATAAAGAAAATGCCGATACAGAAGAGAGAATTATACCAGCCAAGATAAAAGCAACTATGATGCAGCATCTGTACCATTACGCTGGCACTAGAGGCGAATCACACTAAATTGTCCATTAGCATCTTGTGTTAGGACTGTTTATATTGTCTAGTGTGAGATACATCTGTGCAATAAGAATAATGGCTACAGGCAGCACTGAAGGTTTATTTGAGCAACATGCGTGCCTATGTCATACATACACATACCTAACAAGAGAGCATTTTCTCATGTTTGTTTGATTTTTGCACACATCACATTTCCTCACCTCTTACTCATGCTACTAACTCAGTAATGCAAAAAATTCTGGTTGATGTTGCAACATTCATGTTACAGTTCTTTAGCAAATTCAACGTGCAGTGATCACACACTTTCGATTAAAATATCCCATTAGATTATCTGAGCATTTTACTCCTGGGAAGATCTAGGGTATTCATCATCTATGGGGTATTTAATATGAATGACTGCTGTAGCAATGTTGGCTATAATTAATTATGCATGACATCACTTGTAACAAGTACAACATATTTATCTCAAAAAACTGTAAAATTAGCACAATTACGCTAGTATATCAGATAGCAAATATTGTTTCAGCAATTATCCTAGCTCTTTGTTCATAGGTTCCTAGACTCCAAGTTCTCATGGAAAAAAAACCCTCACAACTTGTATGTGCTCCAAAAAAATGCACTTGCTGGCATGTGAAAGATTTAGCAGCAGCTCCCATCTGTTGGAGTTTCATTCAATTATAGAATTGCTATAGAACAGATACTGGTAAAAGGCATTTAATAATCCTCTCATGACAAGAATAATTCCTGAATCCCACAAAATATATTGGGGCCTGATTCTCATTTCCACTAAGTCTCTGTTCCATTGCTCTAGCAGCATAAAGTGCTTGCCAGAGTAGTAGAAAGGAGCCTTAGTGGAAATGAGGATCAGGCCCAGTATATTTTGTGGGATTCAGGAACCAGTCTCATGATGAGAAAAAGGTTTACAAAATACCTTTTACCTCTATCTGTTCTATACCCGTAATGGATGGAAACCCCAACAGATGGAGACTTTTACCATCTAACTATCAGAGTTCTGTAATGATTATTAGGGTATCAAAACAGTTGCACTGACATTGATGTATTTTGCAATGACTAATCCTAATTACATAGCATCATACAATATTAGTAATTACGGCTTTCACAGCTCCTTATTAACCAGCCTTTTAAGAAATAATTTGACACTAGACGATTTGACACTTACATTATTAAATGTTTGGGTTTATTCTTTCACAAGTGCTTCCAAAATTCAGCAGTTTTTCTCTGATGGGGAGTGATTATACATTTAGCAAGTACCTACTTCCTTCCGACAACAAAATTGAATCATGCAAGCAAACAAAAGCCTTCAGCAATAAGCAATGTTCATCAGCAAGTGATTCTTCAAAGAGTGTTCTTTCAGATTATGATTGCTACCACCAAGGCAATAAATGGGACAGCTTCCTAAATGTGTGATTGCTTCCTTCCCATTCTTGCAGGTTCATTATTATGTTGGCAGCAAAGGACAAAAAAAGCAACACCAATAAAAGCCCACCACCATTTAAGTCAGGACAGAAGTCTCTAGCTGTCCATTTTCATTCTTGGTGTAAATCCTTTGATTTTTAATCTCATATTATAGTCTGCTGTAAAATGGTGCTTTTAAGAGATCCTGTATTTTATATGATACTATATCAATTATTTCACAAATCCTACATAGCTATAATAAAGCAAGCATTTTGCTGAGTATGGAGTAGACTGCTTACATCAGGAAATGGGCCCAATCCTGCGACACACTGAGCTACTTCTGCAAGGTGCCAAATGCCTTCAACTCTTATTGACTTCAGGATCATCTCCAATATGAAGGCAAAAATAACAAAGCAGTTTCTTTAAAAGGAGAACAACACTTAAATCTTTTAGATGCCGAGGCACACCTACAAATTCATAATGTCTGACTGGAGATGGTAAATACTTTCACAACAGTAATGCATCTTTTCACACAGCAACTAAAGCTAGAGTTAACTCAATGGGCATCACTGGAAAAATCGGGGCTAGATTGTGAAATGCAGTTACAGAGCAACTTCTGTGACTCTTCTGCCTTAGGGAGGCAGAGCACTTCCCAGGGCACTGAGGGGGATGCAATCTGCTACATGTATTTAAACAATGTAGCATATTCCCTGCAGCACATATATGGTGAGTGGTGAATAATGGAGCCGTGCTTCCGCATAGGTAGCAACTTGGGAACAGCTTGGCATTCCCCAGAAAAGTATAAAAAGCCTTTACATGGGCCATGCAAGAAGCAGACCCCTCAACAGTTCCAGGTTTTGCGGGACTGTCCTGCTTTGACCTCCCCAATCCCCACTGTTCCACTTGAGGCAGAACATTTCCTGCATTCACAACCTCCCAAGAGTCCAAAAGGAGCAGTTTGCCTCCAGGCCTCCATTTGAGAGCGCTCCCAAACTAGATGGCTTTGCATGGCTTTGCAGCACCACTCAGGTTTAGCCTGGTTGCCCCTCCATCTTTGGAAGCCCAAATCTGAGTGGTGTTGCCACCCCCTGCGCTAAATTGCAACACCACTCAATCAAAATTTGGCCTGTCTACCCCTCAATCTCTAGAGGGGCAGACAGGCCAAACCGGATTATGATCTAGAGGGGCAGATAGGCCAAACCTGAGTGGCTCTGAGCCCCACTCCAGCCACCAGAAATGTTGGGAAGTATGTAAAATGGGTGAAGCTTCCTGCTTCTTCCTCTCTGCAGTGCCTGCTTTTGTAAGGGCCAGCAGGAATCGAACCCTTAGTGAAGAATATAAATTCATAATGTATAAAGAACATAAATTCAAGTCAATAGATACGTAAAAATGTTAATACAAGCATTAAAGCAGTGATAAATATTGAGAGCATTTTAAAGTAACTTTTTTACTTGAAGCTTTACTAGACAACCTGGATTAAAAAAAAATCATTCTGCTCAACAGTGAAATAGGCTCTTCCTCCTCAAAAATAAGCAGCATTCTTTATGAAATGATGCAGAGAGTTCGTTGGAAGGTTATTTTGTGATTATAGGTATCTGAATTGTCTCTCCTGCCTCATATAATGAAAAATTGCATTTAACTGTTCGGCTCACAGAGTACTTGAATAGAAAAAGCAGAAGCATCATTAATATTTATCCTTTTCGCCTACCCCCTAATATGCATGCTCCCTTTTGGAGTCTCAAGAAATCCAGCAATTATCACATCAAAGGTCATCAGTCGGCTACTGAAACTTCAATTCTCAGCTGAAGAGCTGCTGCTGAGAACTCTTCAAATCACGCCAGCAATCTTTTTTTATTCCCCCTCCTGTGATTCTTGTTGGTTTTATTTAATCAGCTTAGGAGACCTCCCTTAGTTTTCCTGTGATGATAGACATTATACTAGACATCAAAAAGATTTTTATACCATTATTTTGTTTATACCTGGGGAATAAGAGAATGACTGTTTAATCATTCTGCACATTAGGTCCAGTCTGAAATAGTGTTAAGGACCATAACTATTTTCTGCTCTGGCCTCCCAAAAGTGAGTTTTGTTAAATTCTAAACTCCATCCTACTCCCAGTGAAGTCAGTGGCAAGACTCTCATCAAGTTTGACAGCAGCAGTAACACTAAGGATGAAGGAAATCATAACAGAAATGTTCATTTATGAGTGTTCCTGTTATTATATTAGCAGAAACAGGCAAGGGGACTGATGACTGGAATGAAGAAAGACTTCCACTATTGCCAGTTCCAGGCATCCAAAATCATGAATCAAGCCCCCAAAATATTCAGGAAATTGAATTAAAAATATTAAATGCTGGGTTCTTTTTATTTGCCTTTAGGTTTTGGAGCCTTTACATAGTTTCAAGCTTTTCAGCAGCCACAAAGGTAGAAAAGTAAGATTCTCACAATTGCATGATGCCAGGAAATTAGGGTCTAAGAAAAACACCAAATATGATGATACGCCTCATCAAATTAAGAGCGTTGACAACACTGGAAGTCTAGATTCTTTAGTTCTGAAGCAGACAGATTTCCGATGACGCACCATGAGAGGAGCATGATATTTTCCAGACAGGACAATGCTACAGAATAAGGCCATATCTACACTACAAAGTTTGGTTGACGCAAGTTGCATCAGCCTAATCGCCAAAGTTAGTAGGCCACTCATGCATGCAGGTGGCTTGGCTGCTTCCATCAGCTGTATACTCATTAGGAGCAAGTGTGTCAATACAAAGGCTGGTGCACAAGGGGTAGGTATCCCCATGTGCCACATACTGCTGTCCGACTCCATAATTTTGGGAAAATTTTTGCAATGTGTTTTAGGATAGAAATGATGTTCCTAAGGATTTCTGGGTGCTAGTGGTCAAGTTCCCAGCATGCAACTTTCTCCATCCCATGATGCCATCCATCTCCCATCATTTTCAACACCTTTTAAAAATATCTTACAAACCTGTGCAGCAGTTTTTGGTGTCTGCCATCTCTGACAGAAGCAGGAAGCCTACAGAGTACTATTTTCATAAGCATTGAAAACATAGGACCCATGATCCTCCTGTATTTACAGATCTGCAGGAAGAACTGCAACAACCAGGGACATGATGATTTCTTCAATGACGAATTGCTAAGGGACATAGTGAAAAACAATTTAAAGTTGTTGGTGGCATTCATAGAGCAGTTGCAGATGGTGGAGTGTTGTTTCTGGGCCTGAAAAACAAGCAGTGACTGGTGGTATTGCATCGTATTGCACCAGCTAGCAGTTCAGCAGGTGCAGAATGACTGTTGAATGTGCTTTTGGTCGATTGAAGGGAGGGACACTGGCGGTGTTTACTCTAGGTTGGATCTCAGGGAGAAATATATCCCAGTGATTACAACTATCTGTTATGTTCTGCATAATATCTGTAAGGCAGAGGGGGGAAGCTGCCACCAGGTTGGAGGTGGAGTGGCTGTCTGCTGAGTTTGAACAGCCAGCCAGAAGGGCCATCACAAGAGCTCAACATGGAGCTAAGCAGTTAAGGGAAGGTTTGAATGTGCACTTTGCTAGACAGCTCCAGTAGTGTCCTGGACTGGATTGTTCTCTGGGCCTGAAGCTTTGGGTGCTGCTAAGAATTGTGGAGTGCTTGCATTTATAACTGGAGCTATGTGTTACTGAAGCTATGAAACATGGGGTGCTTGCTGTGCAGTTATAAATATGACTGGGTCATTTTCTTGAACCTAGTAGTTCTGTGTTATGTTACATTTACAATCACTGGATGCTTTGAGTACTGCTATGCATTCTGCAATGTGTTATGAATTAATAAAGATCATTTTATTTCCAGAAGATAGATATTTATTGAGTGACAAAAACAGTGCAGGAAAACGCGGTGCAAAAAAAACTACAGCCCTCCTCCCCACCAACAAACAGGCAACAAAATGCAAACTTTAAATATAAATTAACTAGGGTGACCAGATAGTAAGTATGAGAAATCGAGAGGGGGCTGGGGGGTAATAGGCACCTATATAAGACAAAGCCCCGAATATTGGGACTATCCCTATAAAATCGGGCCATCTGGTCACCCTAAAATTAACAGAATGGGACTTTGAAATTGTTGAGGCAGCAAACATTTCTATCCACTCCAGTCTGCAAACACTCTGCTGTGGCTACACATAAACTGACCTGTGAGAACCATGGGTGGTGTGTTAGGGGCTATGGTTTTACTTGCTGCCCTCCATATGGAGTGGTAGGGATATAGATGTGGCCAGTGATTCCAGGTGGAATGCTGGGGGCGGGGGGCGGTAAGGAGCTGCTAGCATGGAGTTCTCTAAGGATTCTGCAAAGGGTGGGTAGTCCTTGATTTTTGGACTTGTAAGTCAACCAGAGTCTACAACATTTGTGTTTTCTGCCTGAGAAGACCCATTACAGCAGGATGCATCTCCCTCTTCTTTTTCTGGGCTCCTCTCCTGTCCACTCTCCTTCTCCACGCTGTCTGCTATGTTGGACTTTCAGGCCCTTTGTCCATGGTACGATGCAGCACTGGTTTGCAGGATTTTGCTGAACATGTCCTCCCTAGTCCTCTTCTGTCTCCTCGTCCTCAGGGTCAGGTATTTGCGGGGGGGAGGGAGAGGGAGGGGGGAAGGCTGGCTCAAGGCCACAATGGCAGCACAGTTGCTGATAAAAACAGATGTATCATTGGATCTACAGTCACACCAGGAAGGGAAAGATGAGTTTCAAAACTCCCTTCCCTCATTCCTATAAAACCCTTCAATAAAACATGTTCGACATTTCAGCTTTAGAGCACCTCTGCACAGCACTGCGCTCCAGCCCCAGCCATGGTGAGTATGTATGACCCACCAGAGGCAAAGAGGAAGGAAAAAGGAATTTCGGTTGCATGAACCAATAACATTTTCCGCAAGCAGGGGAGTTTTTACCAGATATCTCACTCCTGAGGTAACAAAGGCACAGAGATCTCATCTAGGCCTGTATGCCACTAGGCTGTTTACTGCAATAGTACCAGTCGAACTTGTCGCAGACTGGTTGGAAAATGTCCACCACAGAGGAAGAAATAAGGCAGCCCTCCCTAGAAACCTTTGGGAGAGGACTGCAGAGTATCTTCATGGAAGTTTCATCAAGATCTCTCAGAAGGATACAAGGGACATCCCTCTGTATACAAAACAGAGTGCTTTGCCTGGCCACCCCTGCCCAACACCACAGGGGAATGAAAAGCAGATATGAACTCTGCCTCAGTTTGCTGTACGAGAAGATGTAGTAGTGCACGTAAAACAATGACAAGACCTTGGGGCTGGGCCAAGTGCCATCTTTAAATTTAAGCAAATTTAAGGGAAAAAAACCACATGCACCTGAGGTCTCTTGAGGCTTGTCCATGCTCGACTGGTGGGACTGGCAAGACCCGTGGTGGAGTCTCAAACAGGTCTTTGCATGTGGCATGGCTGAACCCCCCAGTGTCTCCCCTCTCTTCCTCACTGATCACAGTAGGGGGCTCTGTTTCGGGCTCCTCCAAGGTATCCAGGGGGTCTGGTGGGGTCTCCATCAAGTATGACAGGCAGCTCATTGTAAAAGTGTCAGGTCTGCGGCTCAGCACCAGATCAATTGTTGGCCTCTCTGGCCCTGTGGGATGCCTGCCACATTTCCTTTGCTTCTGATCCCTGTTGTACCCCTTTACCTGCATACTCCATGCAATCCCTTAATAGATGTCCACATTTCTATGACTGGTCCACTGCTGTGCCTGCCCAACCTCTTTTCCCCACAGGCTCAAGAGATCCAATGACTCCTGTTTACTCCTGACAGGAGTGCATCTAGTGTATGGAGTTGGTCTGGTCAGTTGCACACAAGGAAGAGATGCTAGGTGCGCTTGCCAAGGTGGGAAATTTGAAAGAGGCATTTCAAAAATATGCTGGATGTTTTAAAACGTGTGACCCTGGGCAGTGGATTTTACAATTCTGACTAGAGTGGTCACTGTTGCAAAGAATGAGGCATTGTGTGATACCAGCTGGAGGATTGTTAAGGTCAACATAGGTCATATAGCGTCTACATTCACTGCATCACCCTCAGCAGGTCGACCATGGCTCCATGCTGTTCAGCGAGGTGGTATAATTGCGTCTCTGCAGCGGGCAGATGATGTTAGTCAGACAAATTTGAGTGTAGACACATGCATAAACAGATTGATGCAAGGTGACTTATATCAACCTAGCTTTGTAGTGTAGATCAGTCCTAAGAGACCAAACCATCATTAATTCTGACTTTTTCAACTCTCATACTTTGCACAACAAATTTTTTTGGATATCCAGGAAACCTACTGGTAATCAAAATGTGACCTTTTCTGTGTCCTATACATTGCTAAGTTAGGGTAGGTGAACTTTACTAGGCAACATGGTGGTGTCCAGTCATGAAAATAATTAACAAATTATCAGAGGGCTCAACTGCAGTTTCTCTGATGTGTCATTTCTTTTCTATTGCTATTTCTGGCTATGATCATATAGTTAAGGCATGCAGTCAATTCCCACTGGCTAAAAAAATCCCTTCTTCCCTCACATTTGAATTTGACAGAACTGGGAGTTTGCCTGCACACTGCCATTAGGCAATGCCCAATAGCTTCATGCAGCTTATTGATATTGAATTGTGTTCAGTATGCTCCCTAATGTCTTCATTAAAGATACACAGTAAGAGTGTGGAATACTCATATGTACTCTCTGCACTGAATTAATCCTGCTGACCCAGGGTCTACATTCTGAGTGGAATTATGAATTCCTATCTCTCTTTCCCTCTCACAATAAACTAATTTGATATATGCCAGGATGAGGGAACTCAAGGAGGTTTGTGTAAACATGACTAAGCCAGAGTTTCATCCCTCCTCATTGGCTCCCTTGCTTAACTCATATGGCCCAGGCTCTTCCCTTATCTTAGGCCAGGTTCTGAGTGGGAATGCCCAGGGGCTTCTCACTTCCCTCAACTCCAAACATCTTCAATGGTAGCTCAGCTGGGTTCCTGCTGCAGTAGGATAGAGGAAGACTGGGTAGACTTGTTCCTTCCCCCACACTCATCTGACAGTATTTTCTAAGTCAGTTCCCTCATACAGCAGCAGCATGACTGGAAACCCTGCTCCTGCTGCTACCATTTAACTGGCCATTGCATTATTAGAGGGCTAACAATGCCCAAGAATGCAGTGTGCTAAGGAGTGCAGTTCTGGAGGCACAAATTCATATAATTGCTAGGGGTAGCTTTCACTATCACACTGCTGCTTTCCCTGCTCCGTAGATAAGCAGAAGGGTTCAGACTCTGCAGGATTGCCAGACTAGAACCTTCCTCAGCCACTACGTTCACTAGAAATACTTTTTTTTTTTAAGTGTACAAATACAAGTAGCTTGAAATGCAAAATATTGATTTGTTCAGATAGTTAGTGACTGAAAGTCCTGTTTGGTTTCAGAACAGGATTATTCTCATTACGCTGTATAGAGCATAGTAAAGTATTTTATCTTGACGGTTTGGCGTGAATGCATATCATCCTCTGGGAAACAGACTTTTCAGTCATTTTAAATTGATCTTACAAAGCACAGAAACGAGCACATTGTTGCAGTTAGCTGATGGCAAATGAGATATAATGAGAATAGAGACATTCTATTCTCTTGTGTTATGACCAATACATTTGACTATGGGCATCACATTATCACAACTTAGCTCCCTACTTCATTATTATACATCTTTTTGGAACCCTACCACTTGCTGATGTGAGCTTGTGACTCTGACTGCTTAAGCAGTAAGGACCTGGAGGGGAGACCATTAAAATACAGACAGGTACTACAAGAAGAGGCACTGGTGCTGAACACAATAGCATAAGAGTGTATGTTGCTGAAGTTGCTATCATATACCCAAGAGAAAACAGAGGTTCCCACCACATGTGGTCATCCAAGGTATATCTATGCTGTGATAAAAGACTCGTAGCACAGTTGCAGCTGGCCTGGGTCAGCTGATTGGGGCTCATAAGGCGCAGGCTGTGGGGCTATAAAATTTCAGTGTAAACATTCAGGCTCAGGCTGGAACCTGGGCTCTGAGACCCCATGAGTGGCGTGGGTCTCACAGCCTGGCTCCAGATATGCCCATCCTTCATAATCCTGCCTCATTCCCAAAAGCTTGCCAAACAGCATGTTCAGCAGCCAGAGCTCAGATTGGTTAACCTGCTGTACACGCAGTTTGGCAAGCTTTTGGGAATGATGCAGGATTATGAAGGATGCGGTTGGAGGCTGCAGAATGGCAGAGATGGAGTCTTGCCCTCTTGGAAGAATGAATTCATTTTTTTTTATGGGGGAGTAAATGGAGCTGAAGAATTGGATATCTGGAATTTTAAATTTTTTTGTAGGTGCTTATATTTTAAGTGATGTAATATGCCTACACTTTAGTATGGGCAAAAGATGAATAAAAAATAAATACCTTTAGCACCTTCCACTGGACATAATAGTCTTCACTTCTTGCCCTAAACTGAACTATGTATTGTGGGACCATGTGTGTCAATAAACCCACTGCATTCCATCCCCTAGAGAAGACTTCATTTCAGTGCTGAACGAAATAATCCTCAAATAGCTCTTATCTACCTTAGAGATTGAGGCTTAATAGGTAACTATTTGCATAGCATTGAGATTGTTAGATAAGAGCTGCCATAGAAATGCTAAAGTATTCCTAATCTATCGATATCTTTCTCCAGTACAATTTAGTAGTTTTCTGCCCTCTGTTTTTCTTATGTTTCAATCTGCCCAAGAACCCTAGTTCTCCAGGAAATGTCCATGCTGGTAGGGACACATGAAATTCATTTATTTGTAAGCCAACATGATTATTTAGAGCCTGATCTTGAACTCTTTGAAGCAAGGTTGTTCAAAATAAAATACAAAAATGCATGTACAACTGTGGAAAATTGAGGAAACATCCCAATATATTATTGTCTAGAATTCTCCTCACTCCCATTTTCTTTTACTTTAAAGTATCAAGGGCAATCATTCATCCCAACTAAACTTCAGCAAACAATAGTCTGTTCCAAAATTCATCTTTCACATATGGAAACTTTATATACTGCAACTATAGCAGCTTTGCCAGCCCTTATACATTAATAAAACACACACAAAAAATAAAAATAAACGGAAATTAGGTTTTCAATAGCATTCTAGGAAGAAAATGTCTAATGCAAAGTTTTACAGGATAATCATATATAAAACACCATGTACATGAATCTTTCGCAATGTAGTTTCCAATAGCTATTAATTCATGAGCTGAGCATCAGTCCAGGATGAGTATTCAAATAGTCATCATGATGTAAAGTATTATTTAGAAGCAATATTACATATCCTTATAATAAATCTCTTAATGACAACTTAAAGCCTCTCCCCTAATGAACCAATCTATCAAGAGTGGTTTGGGTTTTTCAGAACACTCCAACAGTTATGGCGGAAGTCAGTGGAAACACTCACTTGCATCAGGCTCACAAGACCAGTCCTCTAGAGATGAATGCTGAATCAATATGTGGAATCTCAATTCTAATCTTAGACATGCAGGAGCAGTTATTGTAGAATCAGTTACACTGATTGTACCTCTATTCATACACAAAGTACCTACTAATTAAGTGGTGAGACAGAAAGAGCTCTAAAACTAAAAGAAAGAAAAATATCAAGCCCCTCTGTTCTTAACTGTCAATCAGTTTTGCAGAAAAACAAGACTAGAACCCCATTATGAAAGGCAAGAATTTTCTCACTTGGGGATGAAATTCACTCCTGTACAGAGAGCCAAGCACAAGTCCTATTTTGAGGACTTAACAGTCTTGAGCTAGCCTTATATACAAGGAGGAATTTTTGACAACTTCTGAAGGTGCAGAGTGCCACAGTTCAAGGCAATTGCACATGTATGCATGGAGGGGCCTCCATAGTCCACCAAGGGGACCCAGTCCAAGCTTCCAGCTCCTCAGCCATCATCTCTCTTGGATAGAAACCTGCATCTCTCCCCCACACGCTGGCACTGATTCTCCTCCATTGTCTCCCTACTGATGCTGCCTCTCCCAGTCCACTCTCTTGCTCCTGGTCTACAGGCAGTTGAGTTTCCAAGCGTGTTTTATGCTTCTCCATCTGCAGTTTCTCCAGCTCTGTCAATCTACCCACAATTCTTATTGCAGTGGTGCCACTGATCCCAATAGTTGCTGCCTCTGTCAGCTTTTCCCTAGCTTCCCTCCAGAGAGTTGGCTCCAAGATTTCTAGTCTCTCTTTTTGCTATTTCCAAAGAGACTGAGATTTTCTCTGTGCTGTCACCTTCTATAGTACTGGTTTTCACTGCTGTTGGCACTTATGGCAATTCAAGCTGTTTTGGGTCTCACACAGGTTGTCAACATATATGTCAATGCAGGGCTACTCTCCTATATTCCCCTTCCATGGACCCTCAAGGACACCCACTCTAGGCTCCCAGCTCCTCAACCGTCACCTCTTGTGGGCAGAGACCCACACCTCTTCCCTTCCTCCCCAGGGTTTTTCCAGGCTGCACAGTTCCCTGCCTACACTGTGATAATCCGAACATACCCAACAGCCTAAATAGGTCAGCATCTGCCCTTCATTCTCTCCAAAAGCTATGAACAGCTGTAACTGCCAACAGTTATGATACTATACAGCCTTTTATAAGCAAGCATATTTATTTTTAAGGTGAAAGCATTACAGAGAAAACAAAAACAATAAAAGAACATACACACAAGTTGATAAGCTTACCAGAGATCACCCTTCCCCCAAGGGCTCTGGTTGGTGTCAGTCTTTCAAACCCCACCATGGGTTTTGTGATTAGAAGTTCACAACAGCCTTAGATCACAAGCAACACAACCATGAGTAGTTCAGTTTTTCCTTTATATAGTTTTGGCCTTTGATCTTGGCCTGATGTAACAGGTGATCAGACGACAGAGGTATCCTCCTCAGGTCATAGCTTAAAAGCCTGGGTTATTCCATAACTGGATGTGAAGAATTTGCATTCACAGCCTCCTAGAATTTCCCCAGGCAAACCATTTGATCCTGTTTGTCCCAAAAGTCATTCTTGTCTGACATTGTTCAATACGGTCCTTAGATCAATCAGGCCCACAGTAATACACAACCTTCACATTTAATGGACTCAAAAGATACTTAAACTTAATTCAGTACTTTTTTTAAAGGATATTGCCAGAAATTGCCATATCTGTCAATCTGCTCTCAAATTTACAGAGTAAAGGCTTCAAACAATCTTAGGAGGTGCTCAGCACCACACAGGGCTAGGCCTCAAATTTCTGTTTTTAATATTGTCATTTGGGATGGAGGGACAGAGAACTGTGTGGTGCTTAGTTGAAGTTGCTTATTACTAGGTTTTAAACCTTTGTCCAGCAGCCTTAGTACCTGAATGTCAAGGATTCTTAATAAGAACCATAGCAGAGAGATCGGTATATGTAAGTAAAGTATGCAAATGTAGCCATACACAAAAGATTCAGTTACATTTGAGGCCACCTAGCAGAATAGGAGCCAAGATCAGCTCTTATACATATAATGTACCACTCATAAAAGTTTTGATGCAATCAGTGTTAATTTCATACATACGCATGCACCTACATCATTTCTTACACAGTGTTTTATTTTAGAGATGGGTGGATTGGCATAATTTCTGAGCTATTCCCCATCTCATCCCATCCTCAAGAATATATCAAAAAGGCACAAGACCTAAAGAAATATATGATGTACTAAAACAAGCTGTGTCATACACAGAAAAGAATCTCTTTAGATTTGTCAGTGATTATATTTCCTTTTTCAATACACGAGATACTTGATTCATTATTGCAATAAAGTGAGCCTGGACTGTATATTTATACATTATTTTCTTTCCTCAATACAATTATATATCAGTTCTGCCAAGCCTTTTATATTTATTTCCTAGTTAAGCAAGAAAAAACAAGCTATTATGACTCTCTAATGCATTTTGCAGTGGGAGGGGGGTGGTTATATGTTGATGTTCAAGAACACTGCCATAAATCAGAAATGTAATTATTTATGCAGATGGGGGATGCGTAATACCTTATAAAGAATGGCATCCAGGCAAAATGTAACTACTACTCTGTGAAAATATTATCTTATTAAACCCTTTTCCCTGTGCCATTACAAGCAGTGACAGGTTCCCCTGAGCCACTGCAAGGGGAGGACAGCCACAAATTGTCCTGAGCCTTCTGGTTTCCTTCCCTCTAGGACCAAATTTCCACTCCAACCTCAGTTTCTTCTCCTTCCTCTCCCCAGTCAGCTGTTCTACAAAGAGCTGTGTTGTCTCTTAGGCCTGGTCCCCACTAACCCCCCACTTCGGACTAAGGTACGCAAATTCAGCTACGTTATTAACGTAGCTGAATTCGAAGTACCTTAGTCCGAACTTACCGCGGGTCCAGACGCGGCACGGAGGCTCCCCCGTCGATGCCGCGTACTCCTCTCGGTGAGCTGGAGTACCGGCGTCGACGGCAAGCACTTCTGGGATCGATCCCAGAACATCGATTGCCTGCCGCCGGACCCTGAGGTAAGTGAAGACGTACCCCTAGATTGTTGGTGAAGAGCTAGAGGGGGAAGCTCATCTGGGACCCGCAGTTCACAGGTACTCTCCCTTTATATCTGCCATGCAAGAGGGGAAATTAGAGGGAGTTCCAATCTTCCGCCTTTCACAGCTTGTGTATGAAGACAATAAGGTAGCAAGAGTGAAGACTGGGAGAGAAGGGAAGGGAAAAGGAGAAATAAAACTCGGGGAGAATTTGACAAGTAGTGAAGACGGAGTAGGAGAGAAAGAGGCCAAAAAGACAAGTGGAAAAAAGAGCAAGTTTGTATGTAGACAGAGCCTTTCACTGATTTAATTTTGAGTGGGAAAAGGAAGAAAAAGGAAAAGTTGAGAGTCTGTGCAGGCAACTTATGCTTACTGGAGTCTTGGTCTTGAATCTTCTCCTGTGGTGAATAATTTTGGCAGCAGTCCAGGTGTACAGTTGCCAACTTTGGTTGGATGAATTCCTGGAGGTTTCATCACATGACATTATCTTTAATTAAAGCTTAATATTTAATTCTTGGAGACTCCAAGACAATCCTGGAGGGTTAGCAACCCTATTCAGTGAAACTCCCCTATACTCCAGTGAAGCTGAGATAGCTTAACATGTGCAGACACAAACTTTTATAAAACAGTGACTGGATAAGCCACATGTATGCATGCATATACAGTCCAATGAAACAGATGTGGGAGAAGAGTTTCTGGGTTCTCCTTTGAATTGGTGTTGTATTTTCCCTAGTGCAATAAGGATTAAAAAACTTGAGGTAGAATTAGTAGTCACTCTATTTATGCATAAACTTTGTGAGTGAGAGAGAGACTTTGCTCCATTCTCTCTTCCTTTTGTTAGCCAGCAAATTTCTCTCTACTTACCTCTACTTCTCTCTACTCTCTACTTCTCTCTACAAAGTGCATTAAGTGTCCTCTCTTCTACTTCCTTAACTCATCCCAAAATTTGGGGGTCTATTTTAGCATAGGGAAGTGCATTTACAGAGTAGCCCTGGCAAACTGGACTTTCTGTTGTCTGACTTGTGTGCTAAGGTTTGAGCCTTGGCCACATTGCTGGAGTTTTATACCTTAGGCAACAGCTATATTTTGCAACATTTAAAAAACTTCTGATGTTTTGTATTATTCTGCCTTCAATTACTCACATCTCTCTCATTGGCACAGAAACCAGCATATGTTTTCCCATTCCTTTCTGGAGATTCACAGAATCATAGATGTTACAGAAAAGATCTATTAGACCATCCTGTTTTATCTGGTTGCCAACGCAGTAACTGCTCTCTCCTAAACTTTTCAGATTGTTTGGTTCACCCTGATTTTGAAAGCTATAAGGTTTCCAGCACTGTGTTTGGGAAATCCTCCTCTTTTTCCACTGTGATCCCATGTTTCAGCTACTTGCTAGTTTCTATGGCATGTGTGTGTGTGAGACTCAAATAAATAAATAAATCTATGCTAGTTTCTAGTCCTCTGCTAGCTTCCATGGAATCTTCATAGGAGGCTGCTGGTGTGCCTCCCCAGCCCAGGAAGGACTGACTCCACACCCAGAGGCTGGAACACCCTGTTACACAAGCACTAAGGAGCATGACACATCCACATATAGGGAGTCTGGCATCCAGTCAGTATGGATGAGCAAATCTGGTTCATGAAAGGACAGGAAATGTGAGCTAGCTCATGACATCAGGGCTCAAAAGCCCATTGGGCATTGTGACACACAGATAAAAAACTGCTGCTCTAATAACATGTCAGTTGCTAAAATGTAAACTATTGTGCTCCTAGAGACTTTGATGAGAATACATCTTTCCTTCGGAATACACATCATTGCTAGGACATGCAGGGAGAACCAAATTCTGCTCATTAATGATTGACATCCACCCTTTATAGAAGGCTGTAGAGCCTCCATCTGAGGATCTGAACACATTTTACAAACATTAATGATTATGTCCCACAACAGCATAATATGGATACTAAACCTTAGTGCCATTAAGTGACTTGCCTAAGGTCACACAACAAGCCTGACATATCTAGGAAAACAATATATTATTGTGCAATTATGCTGAACTCCAATCCTAAACTTTAGCCATTTGACAAGTCTTCCTTTCTTAGGACAGGAATACAAGAGAAGATTTCAGATGTAAGATTAGGACAGTTCTGTTGTTATTTTGTTCTAAATGGAATTGTAAGTGAAGTTCAGCTTGCCATTCCCAAACATTTTCAAGCAAGAAATGAATTAAAAGAAAAACTGGAGGTATTTTTAGAGAGAGAGAGTGCACTTTCCAATTCATTCTATGATCAATAAGAAGTCTACTGGTTAGGTAAAGTCAGCTTCAAAATTGCTTGCTGTTTAGCTACAGGCATAAAAAGTCCTTTGAGGGGTCTGAGTTAAATGAAGCTATAGATTTGAAGCTAGGTGTTAATAATTCCCTCTGCTGTATGTTCAAAGGCATAGAGCCTCTCAGGCAGATGCTGCCATTTGCCAGCTTCATGGAATGAATGCTAAAAACATCCTGATCTACTCTTAAACAGAGAAACAACTTGTCATGACTTGCACTGTCAGTGTCTGAAAACATGCGACCTTTGCCACAAGTGACTAGCACATAATAACCCAAAGGTACGTTAAATGAGTTTAACGCAGAGCTAGTCTGACACCAACATTAATTCAGGTCTTGCGGATTTGGTAGAATCATGATTTTTTTGGGTAGCTCAGAGCAGGTCAAACACCTCATTTTACAGAAGCAACTTCGAGTTCACACATCTAAGGGAAATACTCATTATTTAAATTAACATTGGCAAGTTACATATAGGCATATACAAGAAATTCTAACTCACTCACGTAGTTACATTTTAGCCTACTTTCCCCTTATAGTTTTGGCTGCACAAGTTATTCTATACTTCACTAAACTGTTGTGTAGCTTTGATGGCACCTGTAAATCCCACAATACAGAACTGGCTGTATTTCTAGGATGGTGAAGTGATTCCTGAGGTAATTTATACAGATCAATAATATGACTTTCTAAACTTATTTCTTTCTTGATATTTATAACATGTAAATGCAGCAAAAAGAAAATGTCAGTGGTTTCATTGCCTCCAAAACATAATACAGTGTACACAAATCAAAGTATTTAGTTTTAAACCACTGCAATATACTCATCAGGAAAAACACTTAAAATGTGGCATTCCTGTGAAAAGTGGGCACTTCAAATGGCTCCTTCTTACTCAAATCTGCTCCCTGAAAACAGTAAGAATCAGAACTACTTACTTTAATAGCAAAAATAAGTTTTTAAAACGTTTTACTCTTGTTAGTCCTGTAATGCTAATACAGCTAGAAGAGAACAAGCTGGATTTTAGTCCATCTTGTGTATTAACTAAACTGTTTGACGTTCCAGTCTGATGCACCTAAACAAAGCCACCAAAGGCAAGGGGATTGCACAGATATCTCTGTGGGCATAAAGTAAAGATAATGGCGTCGCATAGGGGAAACTGAGTGCCTAATTTAGCTTGCAGTATCTTTAATACAGGAGGTGTGCAAGATGGAAGCTCAGTTTGACTCTCCGAGCCTTGGCAAAGTTTGCAAGGCCTCCATTTAGAGGATACATCTGTGTACTTGTAAACTGAGCATATTTGACATGGAAGTTGATGACACACAACAAACAGGGAACTCCACATAGTGACTTTTTCAGAGTAGATCCATATTTTAATAATAATAATAATAATAATAATAAAAAAAAACCCACCAAAGAGTAACAGAACAGCTCAGTAAGCCTGGAGTTCTTTCTGGGGCAAAAAAAGATTGTCTCCTCCCTCTCATCTTCTCCTTTCCTTGTGCCCCACTGAACTCTTGGACCCTCTTTATCCCTTCCCTCTCCCACTGGAATTCACTTCTTCCCATTCTGAGACATATTCCCTGCACCCCTCCTCAAACCAACAGCTAGCTCTCTGCTGCTCTCCCATTCCAACAGTCTGTCAAGTCTTTAGCTCTGCACCACATCCCCTTGATGCTTTCTGACCCGAATGGGTTGAAATACAGCCTGTATACTGGGAAAGAGGTTTCCCGCAAGGTGTTAGGCAGGTCATTTCTGGACTTTCTCATCCCAAGAGCTAGCCCATCTCTCTTTCTCCCTCCCACACCACCTCCTAGCAGCCATGGAAAGCCTGAATACTTGCCAGTTCTTAAAGCGTCAAACACTTATCTTGTTTCCTACAGATTAAAAATTCGTGCAAATGATCAAGCCAAGTACATTGAGTATAAGGGCCTTCTGCCAACATCAATTCAGTGCAGATCAGAAAAACATAACCCCTCAAGAATATCAGGTATAGTCTCAACATAAGGTTCTACAAACACCCACCTTCCTTGCTTTGATATGGTGTGTGGTCACTAATTGTAATGTTAATAAGTCAATCCAAAAGGTGGCCCAAATACAATATCTGCTTTCTAATAGTTTCCCCCAATCATGTCCTTTTTTGGTTCTAGGCACATTAGCAATAGTTATTTGTAGTTCTGCATTTTCACTAACAGGTGGTGCTCACAGTTTCTTCCTATGTTTCTGTTTAGTTCAGGAAACACATTATGGGGAGGGTCTATTTAAATAGAAGGTACCGTTAGGGTTGCCAGGTGTCTGGTTTTCGACCGGAACACAGGTCAAAAAGGGACCCAGGCAGCTCCGGTCAACACCACTGACCAGGCCATTAAAAGTCCAGTTGGCAACGCAGCGGAGCTGGCAGGCTCCCTACCCGGCTCCCAGGAAGGGACCAGCATGACTCGCTGGATCCTAGGTAGAGGGGTGGCCAGGGGGGCTTGGCACGCTGCCCCCACCCACAGGCACCACCCCAAGTGCCAGCTCCGCAGCTCCCATTGGCTGGGAACCACGGCCAATAGGAGCTGTGGGGGCAATGCCTATGGGCGGGGATGGTGCACCGAGTCCCCCTGGCTGCCTCTCTGCCTACGAGCCAGAGGGACATGTCATTGTTTCCTGGGAGCTGCCTGAGGTCAGCAGCTCTGGGAGCTCGCCCCCAAAACCCCCTTATGCACCCCAACTCCCTGTCCTAACCCTGAGCCTCCTCCCGCACTCCAAACCTCTTGACCCCAGCCTCACCCCAGAGCCTGCATCCCGAGCTGGAGCCCTCAGCCCTTTCTGTACCCCCTGGCCCCAGCCCAGTGAAAATGAGTGAGTGAATGAGGGTGGGGGAGAGCGAGCAACAGAGGGAGGGGGGATAGAGTGAGTGGGCTGTGGGGCCTCAGCGAAGAGACAGAGCGGGGGCCTCGAGGTTTGGTTTTCTGCAATTAGAAAGTTGGCAACCCTAGGTACTGTTAATATTAACAAAATGTTTGTGAAAGAATCTAAAGAAGCCTGTGAAGGATGCTTTCATTCCAGTAACAATTGAAGTGTCATCACATCTTTATTTGCTTTCAATTAGCTGCATGGTTGAACCTACTCATGGTTCTGACTGTTTATAAATATAGAGATAATAGTTATCAAGTCTTGCTTTGTTAATCAACAGTTACATTGTATTGCTGTAATAATCTTACTTTACAATTGTACAGCCCCTTTCATCCCAAAGAGTACTGTGCAAGCTACAGGCCTGGTGATATGAGGTGCTAAGCAAGCCTTTTCTGGGAGTTATGGGTGCTCTGTAGCTTGAAAGACCAGGCCCTATATCTAAACAGTACCACAGCCATCCCAAGGGTTGATGGAGGCAGTCTGATATCTATCCAAGGTTTTTATATAATCCCCATTATCATAGGGTCTGAGGTGCTTCCTAGTTGTTAGTATAGTCATCCACACAATACCCTTGTGAGGTTGCAGAATACTATTACCCCTAGGCACAGAGAGGCTAAGTGCTCAAGAAGACACAGGAAGCCTGTGATGAAGAGAATTGAACCCTGCTCTCTCAAGTCATATGCTTGTGTTCTTTCCACTGGACCATCCTTCCTCTCAGTAGCATACCACAGAGTACAAACTGAGGGGCACATGGGGGGAGGGTGTCACTAACTTGGTTAATTGGTATTACAGATCATCTCTCTTAATACACACATTTCAACAATGAACAGACCCGCAAATCTAGCTGTAAATCCTATCCTCTTAACCTTCAAATGAAAAAGTAAGAGCAGACTGTAGTTGATTTTTTCCCAGAAGGAATGTTTTCCTCACTTCCAACATTTTTTCAGGTGAGGGACTGTACTTTAAACTGAATACAAAGGGATTGTATATCTGACATCCAAAACTCAGACCTCCCAAACTGTCTAATACCTCATCTTGATGCAGAAAACAGTCCATTTCCCTCTTCGGGAACAAAAGAGTGACAACCGGGTGTGACAAGGAGCAAAGCAATGTTGTTCCAGATGCTGAATTCTAAGGGAGCTACATATATGACAAGATTTCTTTATTCACTCAATTCAGTAAAATGTTTAATTATTGAAGTCAATAATACACGAGCACATACTTCAAGTAGGACATGTCTTTAAGGGCTTTCCTAAATGCAAATGGATTTATGTGATTTACTGGACCAGGACCATACACCACTTTCCCCAACCACCAAACAACATCCCCAGGGCCGGTGCTACCATTTAGGCAACCTAGGCGGTTGCCTAGGGTGCCAAGATTTGGGGGCGCCAAAAAGCGGTGGCCACAATATTTTTTTACAGCATTCCTACGCCCCCTCCCCGAGCACGCGGTCACCGCTCCACTTCTCCCACCTCCCAGGTTTGCAGTGCTAATCAGCTGTTTGGCGCCGCAAGCCTGGGAGGGGAGGAGAATTAGAGCGGGGACGGCGTGCTCGGGGAGGAGGCGGAGCAGAGGTGAGCTGGGGTGGGGAGCTGCCGCAGGGCTGGGGGAGGGGTGCGCAAGGTGGAAGTTTCGCCTAGGGCATGAAACTTCCTTGCATCGGCCCTGAACATCCCCCAAGCAGAAGTGTTAGTATTGGTTGAGCTAACCTTACACACCTATTTATAACGAAAACATTACTTACCATAACAGGGTAAACTGCCTCCTGAACACCCCCTTGTGACCAGAGGCCATTCTGCAACACCCTGCTTCTGTTTCCCCTCTCTTTAGGGCCCCTTAAGAATTGCACACCCTCAGTCCAAAGGTAATTTAAACACTCCCCTTCTAGGGTCCAATTTATTCAGTCCTCTGGGTACACACTGGCCCTCCACAATCCAACCTCAGTTCAGTTTCTCTCGATCCCTTAGAGAGCTCTCTCCTTCCCAGAGCTGGGTCCCAATTCAGTCACCACTCCAAGGCTCTACCTGGCTGGAGCTCACTCTTCTGACTCTGAGTTCCAAACTCTCCTGGTGTTAAGGCATGAGGAAGATCCTAGCAGGCTACTCTCAGCCCTCCTACCTGGGGCAACTCCCCTGGTCTCTATAGACTTCACCACACCTTCACCTTTCCCTCCTGAAACTTCCTGCTGTTCTTATAGGGCTCACCTGTTCTCCATTACATGACCTTCATTTCCCCCACCTGGGGAGGTGAGTTAAACTTGTCACAGGTGAACTGCGGCCCATTTCCCTTAGGTAACCAGCAACCCTCTGACACATTTTGAACTTTACTGTGTCTGAACAATTGTGTGTGTAGGTTGCGGTTATTGTTTTGGGCTTGACTGTTTTTTCATTCTGGTTTTAATACAGAAACTGGGAAAGGTATTTCATTTTCAGGATTTTTTTCCCCATGCCCTGAATGTATCATTCTAATCCTAATGATGTTATAGGGTTCCTTCCTTATACGACATTTTGAATTTTTACCAAAAAAACAAAGGCAAAAAAACAAAAAAACAAACAAAAACACACAAACTTTTGTATCAAGTTTCTGGCGGTAGAAACGTGGCTGGAAAACAAACAAAGAAACAAAAAACTGCATTATTCTTACACACTGATTCAAATGGTAATATGGAAGAGGCTGTAGGGAAAATGGACACAGGCAATCCTCTTGCAAAATCCATTTCTTCAAGCATTCTCTAAAATCTATTTTAAAAGTGTTTATATCTGACCACATCTATTTTTAATTTTGATGCCACTTCATAGCAGCAATTCCCTACCAAGGCACAATAATGCAGCTGACACTGGCTGGGCAGGAAGTGACTTAGTTAATATGGTAGCTACAACATAAATACAGGAAAAGATTCATAAATAGTTCCAAGAGACTCACATTTAGAATCCTTCATCTTGAAATCATGACTTAACTATCATTAGAGCTAAACGTCAAGCACCAGATTTTCAAAAAAGTCTGAGTATAACAAAGCATGCAAAAATGTGCACATTTGGATGCATAAATTACACGCACAATTACAGTGAGTTTACATGCACATTCAACTAGGAGCAATTATTACTGCATACACAATTTCTGTGCACTAATGCAAACATATTTCTGAAAAATATGGCCTCAAGTGTTAAATTCTGCTTATAGTAGTTAATTGATGTTGGTTGTTGGAACATCAGTGGGTAACGTATCAGAAATTCTAACTTGGAGACTAAAGTATTATTAATAAATTATATACATTAGAGACATAATATTTAAGACTCAGGTAAAAAACTCTCTTCCCCTTTGTTGGCACATTCCACTTGTTTCAACTGTAGCTTAAATGATAACGCTTCATTTCATAATAAACTTTCTGAAGACATTCCTGATGTCCTGCATGAATATGGATTACATTTGTGCATACCTCATACTGAGCATATGAGTTAGTTTCTTTATAAGAGTTACCATGACCTTAAATCTGTGGGAAAACAAGCACTTTCTTGAAATGTTTCTCACCACTAATAAATTATAGTTAATGATGGGTGAATCTTAAAAGATTCAGGTCAGATAAGCACTGTAAATTCAGATGTTTATCCAAAAACGCTCTAAAAATGTAAACTTTTTGGATCTGCAGAAATGGGCTAGAAGCCATCCAATAAGACACCTTCAAGCTATTTATGGTATTTTTTGCTTCTGGTCAGGTTAGAAACATCATGAAAACTATCATTCATGTTATTTTGTAACTTTTCTTCTGGACAGAACTAAGAAGTGTAGAAGTTCACACAAAAAAAAGTTAAGAGTTTTCAGATTTCAAAAAGAACTTGGTTTAAGTTTGTCTCAAGTTTTGAGAAGATTTGAGACAGCCTGTTCTTTGATCCAAACTGGTCATCCATCTCTTATTATCAGAGGGGTAGCCGTGTTAGTCTGAATCTGTAAAAAGCAATAGAGGGTCCTGTGGCACCTTTAAGACTAACAGAAGTATTGGAGCATAAGCTTTCGTGGGTGAATGCCCACTTCTGGGTGAATGCCCACTTCATCAGACGCAAGTCTTGCGTCTGATGAAGTGAGCATTCACCCACGAAAGCTTATGCTCCAATACTTCTGTTAGTCTTAAAGGTGCCACAGGACCCTCCATCTCTTATTAGACACTGACCCAAAAAAAAGAACCTGAAATTCTGGATTCATATCTTTAAATCTCAGGTCTGTCTCTACTAATTATTGATTGATAAGGTTTCACCTGCCTTTGTCTTTCGGGTATTATAAAGTGCTTTCATCACTGTGATCAACAATGAGTAGTTTTCGTTATTGCCCAGATAATGAGTGAAAGCAATATAGGTAAATCTATATGGACGAGAATGGTTAAACCCCTTCTTGCATAAGAACAGTTCTGCTTTAAGAAAGGACAAGATGCCATGTTTGTTATTTGGCAGGTGACAGAGAAGTGGCTAGAGTACAAAAAGGATAGCTTCTGGGATTCTGTAGACCTGGAAAAGGCATAGAGTAAAGTGGACAGAAGTATGCTCACACCACTGCTGAGAAAATATGGAGAGGATTTAATAACTATGGTGAATGAACTACGTAGATAATCTAAAACAGTGATCTGAACATATTTTGTGGTGACAAGCCCCTCTGAATTGGAAGTCGGACTGCATCCAGAGTCAGCCCTCAGTCCATTGCTGTTTATCATATTGATGGACTACATCAGCAGGAACTACCCAATGGGAAAAGGTGAGAAGCTGTTATATGCAGCTGACATAGCGTCCCCAAAAGAAGACCTGGAGGAAATAGTAAACCAGTAGTGTGATCAACTAAGCAGGCATGGGATGAAAATGAACATGACTAATATTGAGGTCATGTGGGTCAGTAGAGGTGCGACAGGGAAACTGCATGCAGAGATTAACGGAGTATGACTATACCAGACTGACCAGTTCAAGTGCCTTGGTGGCTGGGTTATGAGAGATGGCAAACTTGAAAGTGAGATACAGCCCAAACTGGGGAGTGTTAGAAGAGTGTGGAATAACATCTCCTGAGTTGTGTATGACAAGCATATCCCACTGAGACTGAAAGGCCAGGGCAAAGAGACAGCAGGTTCAATGCCTACAGGTGTTTAAAGTGAGATGTCTTAGCGCAATAAAGACAGTTATGCAAAGGGAGAGATTGTGAAATGAGAGCATTATGACAGAAGTCAAAATTAGCAATGTGGCTGACAAAATGCAGGAAGTACAATTTCGCTGGGTTGGACACAGAGGATGAAGGAAGAGGACCTAGGGAAAGTAGCATGACAGAAAAGGGTGGTTGGAAACAGACCCTGAGGAAATCCAAGGAAGTGATGGATTACATCAAAGAAAATAGTAAGCAGGTCAACCTTAGTGCTACTTTGGACAGGTGAAGATGGCAGATGCTTGCATGATGATCCAACCCCAGGTGATGGGGGAGAGGAGGAGAAGCAGGAGAAGATGTAGTATATGGGGGAGACTAAATAAAACACACATACAACCACTGTCAAAAACGAAAGCCTCTCCAGTTGTTGTGGAGCAGCCCTTATGATATTCTATTATGGAAGCCATCTCACTGTTTAAAAATAATGATATATTCATAGGAAAATGATGATGATGATGATGATAATGATGACGACGAAATACTTTGCACTCTAATGGTAACTAAGGACAATGTCAAACAGCAGCTACTAAAGCTAGATATTTTATCAGCAGGGCTGAATAACTTGCATCCAAGAGTTTTAAAAGAACTGATCAAGGAGCTCTCTGAACTACTAATGTTGATTTTCTGTAAGTCTTGGAACACTAGGGAAGTTTCAGAGGATTGGAAGAAAGCTAATGTTGTGCTTATATTTAAAGAGGGCAAATCGAGGTAATTATAGGCCTGTCAGCATGACATTGATCCCTATGAAAATAATGGAACGGCTGATACGGGACTTGGTTAATAAAAGAATTAAAGGAGGGTAATGAAATTAGTGCCAGTCAGCATGGAAGACAGATCTTGTCATACTGACATGATTTTTGTTTTTATGAGATTACAGATTTTGTTGTTAAGGCAATAGTGTTGATGTAATAATTTCTGTAAGGCATTTGACATGGTGACACATGCCATTTTGATTAAGAAACCAGAATGATACAAAATCAACATGTCACACATTAAATGAATTAAAACCTGGCAAACTGATAGGTCTCAAAACATAATATTTATTGGGGGGAGGGATAGCTCAGTGGTTTGAGCATTGGCCTGCTAAACCCAGGGTTGTGAGTTCAATCCTTGAGGGGGCCACTTGGGGATCTGGGGCAAAATCAGTACTTGGTCCTGCTAGTGAAGGCAGGGGGCTGGACTCAATGACCTTTCAAGGTCCCTTCCAGTTCTAGGAGATGGGATATCTCCATTTTTTATTATTATTATTATTATTATTAACAGTAAACAAGGAATCATTGAATGAGTGTTTCTAGTGGGGTTCCATAGGGACTAGTTTCTTTGCCCTATGCTATTTAACATTTTTATCAGTATCCTGAATGAAAACAAAAATCATTACTGATAAAGTTTGTAGATGACAGAAAGATTAGGGGAGTATTAAATAATGAAGAGGCCAGGTCACTGATACAAGACAATCTGGATCATTTGGTACATTGGGTGCAAGCAAACAACATGTGTTTCAATGTGGTCAACTGTAAAGTCAAACATCTAGGAATAAAGAATGTTGGTCATACTTATGGGATGGGGTACTCTATCCTGAGGAGCAGAGACTCTGAAAAGGACTAGTAGATTATAGTGGGTAATCAGCTGAACTTGCGCTCCCAGTGTGATGCTGTGGCCAAAAGGGCTATTTTGATCCTTTGATGCAGAAACAAAGGAACCTTGAGTACAGAGGTTATATTTTCTCTGTTTGTCACTGGTGTGACCCATACTGGAATACTGTGTCCAAAATTCCAGAAGGATATTGATAAATTGGAGAAGGTTAAGAGAACAGCCACAAGAGTGATTAAAGGATTGAGAAACTTGCCTTATAAGGATAGACTCAAAGGGTATATCTACACAGCCTGCGGCAGCAAGCCTCCCAGCTCAATCTGTTGAATTTAACAAAGAAAAGATTAAGGGTGACTTGATCAGAGTCTGTAAGTACCTACATGTGGAAAAGAACTTTGATAATAGATGGGTCTTCAGTTTAGAAGACAATTGTATAACATGATCCGATGGCTGGAAGGTGAAGCTAGACAAAGTTGGACTAGAAATTAGGTGCAACATTTTAACTGTGAGGGTAGTTAGCCATTGGAATAATTTACCAAAGGTTTTGGTGGGCTCTCTATCACTGGAAATTTTAAAGTCAAGACTGACTGTTTGTCTAAGAGATATGCTCTAGTTCAAACAGGAATTAATTCAGGGACAGACTAGATTATCAATGTAGTCCCTTCTGGCCTCATTATATATGAATCTATAGAAATATATTTTAAGCACTGCTATTGAAAAATAAAAATTAAAGAAAAATACCATGAAACCTGTCCCATCAATTTTAATGGAGCAGCCAACAAGTCATTCCATTATGCAAGACATCGCTATTGTGGGGGATGCGGAGAATCAACCAAGTACATGATCTGATTGTCTGAATAGTCTTATGTTCTTTATAATTATCATGAAATGCTGTCTAAGGAACCAGCAATCAAATTTATTGAAAAAAATACATGGTTAGTTAACGTTTAAAATATAAATGGGCTGCAAACCAGATCTCCATCCAAACCCCCTTGAACTTTGGGAGGTTCAAGAAACAGATCTGAAAGTTGAGCTTGAGCCTATTGCTGTAATAAACAGTGGCGAGACAGAAGAACTAAAGATAAGGTTAGTGAATAAATGCACTCACTAGCTTTATCCCTCTGCAAATATTGGACTTAAATACAATTGAGGTCCCACGTAAAGTACATTTGATTCCTCCTAACTGCCTTTCATTACTAGGGATGTCTCAATTTTAGACATACATTTATTTCTAACCCTCATAAACTTGCTATTATCTCACATATATTTGAATGATTATTTCTGGTGAAATAATCTGCATGTAAATAAGGTGACAGGAAATGTTATTGATGCTGAAGAAATGAATCTCAAAGCATGTTAAGCTTGTTGCGTTATATCTTGTGATTTCCATTGTATGACACAGGCCCAAAATGTGTTCTGCATTTTGACTTTGGGAGGTTGAGAAATAAGATTTGATAGTCTCTCCCTAGTTCCTTAATGCACATTTTCCCACATCACAAAACCACCAGGCAATTTGCTGTACTAGGCAGAATCTGCCTCACAGTCATCCAGGACTTGAAATAGACAATACTGCAAATCTTGTCTAAGTTGCATTGGCAGAGCTATAGGAGACAGCTCACATAGCACTTGCCTGCACTATAGCCAGCTGCATGCAGTGATATTACCTTCTTGCTTTCATGATCACTGACTTCACAGAGACCAGAAAAAAACAACCACTACTTTTGTTTGGTATACATCTTTCCTTTCAGAAAAAAAATCCCTTTTATCTTGCCATGACTATCCTTGGTCTTCAAAAATGAAATATGTTTTTCCTTGGTCTTTTCCATAAGGACTAGAGAGGCATACATTTTGGTCACATGCTATTTTTGAACAAAAGAAATAATTTTGTGATGTCTTGAAAATAATGTTAATAGTAGCAAAATATGGATTGCTCAGCTATCTTGTGTAATCATTTACTGATTCACTATAGCATTAAGGGTCCTTGAGAATTAAACTTTAAACCTTTAAAGTTTGACAGGATGGAACCTACAGATGATTTACTACAGTTTAATTATTGACCTAGCTTAATACCTAGGCTATGCTGCAAATGCTTGTGGCATGGATGGTTTAATTAATTACTGGTTAAGTGTTTAATTTCTGTACCTTTGAAGATTTTCTGCTGCTAATGTGACCTGGTTAATTTTCATAGCATTAATAGAAGTCTTTATGTCTTGTCCAGTGCATTTATTACATTCAAGACCTGAAAAGAGGGAAAAATGAGTTAATATTGTAAGCTGCTGTGTATCATACATTTTAATTATCTCACAAGCCCCATTCATAAGGAACTTAAACTAGCTTTTGCAGAACCAGTCATGCTCAATTACCCTGATGTACCAGGGCCTAAATTAGTAAATTGCCATTGTTAAAATAATCAAAGTGATAGAATTTACAATAATGATGAATGTTTCTTCACTTTCTGATGCTGATATCTTCATTTCTAAAGTACATATCAATGCATAGCTACATTTTCTTTGCCTTGAGCCACATCATCAGACTGGACTTCCAGTTGAGAAAAGTCATTAAGGCAGATCTCATTGAGAATCACGAGAGCATTCATCAGTAGATATTAACTCCGTGGCAATTATTTGTAAATATTATTTTGATAATTCAGTTTTCAATAGACAATAGAATTTTGCTAATGTACATACTTTAGGATTCATACAGTGATAGTATTCTCTATTTATTTCTCAGATAAAATTTACCATAATAGCAATGAGCTGTTGTGAGGTCTCAGGAAGTATTACTAAGACAATTATTTTTACTAACTCTACTACAATGAGTATTAGTGCATGATAAATTATAAATAATTATATAATCTTTAGTTGTGAAAATAAAAGTCCTATGGAAAAATCACACAGAAAAGTCCCACAGAAATAACAGAATTATATCCCTACTATTTTAGGTTTTTTGGACCATCCTTTATAGTTTAATAGAAAGTTATATCCTTGTTGTATAATTCTAAAGAATGGTTCCAAATACCTGTACACAAAGATAAAATTTCTATTGCTCTAATAGCCTACAGAATGCATATCTATGGAATCCTTTTAAATTTCGATACTAACTTAAATTCTTTTTGAATCTCTAGGATCTTTCTATAGGTTAATCTTTGGTTTTTATTTTTTTTATAGTTGTCAATTCATTTACTTGATAATTTCCAAAATTTAATAATTTGCAATGTGTCTAGCTCTCATTAGTGTTATCTAGTACATATTGTTTTTAGACATCTCAGATACAGCAGCCAATTGCAGTTTTTCTTTAACTGTGTGCTACGTGGACTGATTCTTTACACCAGAGCTAAATTCATCATCTGTCTTCTTCCTGTGGTAAGCAACAATCAATACATATCTATTTTCTCTTTGTGGACTACTGAAAGGTCCAAAAGATCCTCATTAGGAAAGCTGTGGTTAACTGCATAGATCATAGCACTGTGAATAATACAACCATGTGGGAACATTACTTCATGTGCAGTTAGTTACATGAGACAAGAAAACCTAGGAACAAGAAGCCAAACTCCCAATGGAAATTGGGGAGTTTCCAATTTTTGATGCAAAGAAGGGGAAAAAATCTGAGATAATTTGAAATCAGGTGTCCTGAAGCACGTACAGCTGTAATATATTGCCATGAAATGAAATGTAGTCTGAGCTTCTCTAATGCAGAACAGGTCAGCACAGTGGCACATACAGAGCTTGGCTGATGACTCATCATGTCAGCTAATCAAAAAGGATCATGAATTTTAAAGTGCTGGCTTTTATGTAGCCAAGATTGTGAAGGTCGGGATAAATTTGAATGAGAAGTTGCCAATATTTGGGAACTTAAATTACTTTATAGTTGTTGTGCTAAAAATAAGCACTTGGAAAACTGCATTTTTGAAATCTTACCTTATGAAAGAAAGAAATATTGTGATTTTTTCACTCTTCCACAGCTCAGTCTTTTCTTACTGTAATAAATATTTGAAAACACAAAAATATTAAAATATTCTGAGCAATAAGTTAAAAGTCTTACACGGAAAAAAAGATAGCATTAGCTAGTTTCTGTATTATTATTATTCGGAATGTATTCCAACACAGTAAGAATATTGTGCTCAGTGAAGGATTTAACCCTGTACTGTAGAAATCAATGGGAGTTTTGCTATTAATTTCAATGAGAAAAGGTTTCAGTCTTAAGTGCAAATGCATTGCCAACGTAGTTTTCTTAATTTACCAGCAGGTCTCTGTTTTACACCCCAACTCCCTTCTTGGGAGGGATATGTTGATAGTACTCCATGTCTGTAGGTGGAAGTGGCTTCCTAAATCTGTTAGTGCAGGTGCAAAACAGAAACACAACAGGATTTATTTAGATTCTAACCATAAAGTTTAGGGCTAAGCCCTTTTCCCAGTAAAGAAAAAATAAATTGCATATGCTGTTAAGTTTTCAAGTAGGTAGTTTTCAGAGTTACAGCCGTGTTAGTCTGTATCCGCAAAAAGAAGAACAGGAGTACTTGTGGCACCTTAGAGACTAACAAATTTATTAGAGCATAAGCTTTCGTGGACTACAGCCCACTTCTTCGGATGCATAGTAGGTAGTGGCTATGAAAATCTGCAAAGGCTCCATCTTAAGAGACTAAAGTACAGAACCTTGAAAAGGTAAGAGATATATATGACAAAAAGTATACAGTTATAAAGTAATCAGAGGGAAAGATTTAAAAATGTCCAGCTTTATTTCTGCATTCTTTTTCTCAGGTTTCTAATATTTTTGTATTTTCTGCCCAGGGCCGCCCAGAGGATTCAGGGGGCCTGGGGCAAAGCAAATTTGGGGGCCCCTTCCATAAAAAAAGTTGCAATACCATAGAATACTATATTCTCGTGGGGGCCTGGAGCAAATTGCCCTACTTGCCCCCCCCCCCCCTTTGGGCAGCCCTGTTTCTGGCTATAACCTTCTAATTTAAGTAAGAAAATGCTTATGTGATATTTAAGATAATCAGAGCAACAGGGTAGATTTGTGATTTCTATTCATTAAGCACATTCAAACACTTTGCTCCCCATTAAGGTTATACATTGGTATAGGCAGACATTGAAGATTATCTATCTGCTTTTCCCTGTGAATACCCTTAATACTGTGCTCTCTTGATCCATCATGCTGGGCCAAGATTTCAGGAAATCCAGTACTGCTTCCAAAAGTCAATCACAGCAGTCATCATTTATGGTGCACAAAATGCCACATTATATCCAGGCATAGGTGAACTAGTTGGCTAAAATAAGGACTCACTCAAACCTCTGCCCAAAACTTAAACATAAAAGTGTGGTTACATTGCCTAACCACTTGTTCCTCATTGCTTTTGCATGTTCAGTTGAAAAATGAGTTTACAATGATAGTACCTTGCTTTGATATTTTTGTAGACCCTTTATTACCAACTCATTTGAAGAAAGATAGCCAAACTATCTAGTTTTCATTCTGTATCATCAGAATGCAAAAGGGACATTTAAAACTAGATGGGACAAAGCAACACTAAATGCACTGAAAGGAGCAATTCTTCACTGACAGGGGAGCTGACTAGCCAATGTGCTGGGTAATTTTCATCTCTAATTTCTAGCTGAGGAGAAATCCTCAAGGGACATAAAGCCAATGTAGCCACCTCTACCCTAGATCCTCATGTCCTAAACCAGGTGGAGGGATGTGTGGGTTGGGGCCAGGGCACACTATGTCCTCTGTTGACCCTGATCAGTACAATGGTCCCTTGGGAGGCATCACAAGATAAAGCAGTCCTTAGGCTGATCAAACATCCACCCGCAGCTGGTTGAGTGCCTACCCAAAAACAGAATCAGGGGAGGGGAAAGGTGGTCTTTCAGCTACCTGACTGGAGCTGCACCAAGCTCTGCTCCATCACAGCTGAGGAGACAGGCCACAATTCCCATTTAATAGACAGAGAAACAGAGGCATAGATAGGTTGAATGATTTGCACATGGTCACCCAATATTAAAGACAGAGCTCTGAAGAGAACTGAATTGTTGGTCTCTAATCCCTGGTCAGTGGAAGATTCTCTTTCCCATATAGCTTGATTTACAACATTTTATGTATCATTTTTTCCTCAACAAAAACTGTGGTGTAGCTAACGGTCAGAATGAAACAGGTCAAAGCTGGTGCCATTCTGCTGAGTATGTTACCTAGTCACAATCTGAAGTACATGCAGAGGATCAGCCAGTATATGCAAAGAGACAGAAAGTCACAACATGAGAGAACTGGGAAGGTTGTGCAAGTGTTATTCCCCCAATTTTGAAAAATAAATAAGGGCTGCCTATATTTTGAGAGAGTTGCTTATTGTAGTTACACTTCTAGGTGGATGGTCATCTTAAGGGCCAGATTTTTCCCTCAGCAATATAAGTGCAAATCCCCTTGAAATCAAGAGGAGTTGCATGAGTACCAGAAAATTGATTTTGGCCTCAAACTTGCTATTAAAGGAGTATTTTTTTCTATTATTGTTGTTGTTGTTGTTATGGGAAACAAATTGGATGAAGTACTTTGGGAAGGAAATTGCTTTACAAAGGCCAGGAATATAAAAGCAGAGAAAATAATGAAAAATTGGTAATGAAAAAGAGCAGTTAGAAAAGTGGATAATGCAGAGGGAGGATAGCTAAAAAGCAGCCCCCACACATCTTCCATGTTCACATTAAAAAAGGTTGACTGTACACATATGGCAGCAAGCACATTTCCTTCCCTACTTAGGTTTCCCATGTTTTTCCTGGAGAGGGATTAATTATTTCTTATCTTCTGTCCTGATTACCACTGTATTCCATATGCTGACTAATGCTACACAGATGAATAAAAAAGACAAAGTCAAAAAGCAGCAACAGCAACACGAGAGTAGTGAAACATTGATATTACAGACATTTTTGACTGCAAACAAAAAATAAAAACAGTGAGCTAGTGCTGAAAAGAGATAGTAAAAGAAGTTATTAGACACTATATACACATGAGAATTTAGGGCCTCATCTAATGCCCATTGAAGTCAATTAGAATCTTTCCATTGACTTAAGTGGGTGTTAGACTGAGCTCTTAGAGAGTTTCCATAAATCTGTTTTCTACTTCCACATGTACATTATAGTACAGTAACTGCCAACAGAAGAACAAAGGGGCTGATCAAGATAGAACATTAACAGAGCTAGTGATTCCACACTGCAGGTGTTTTGTGAAATTTGTTCTCGGATTTCCTTTAGGGGCTGCTACCGCTGCTGGGCTTCACTTTGCTTCTTCAGTTTCTGTTCCCTGCTTCACTCTTTAGTTCCTGTATACAGTACAGGGAATCTGGTACAAACAATGCTCCAGTTTGTAGCGCAGACAGGAATTTAAAAAGTGTTGCACACAACATATGGGAATGCAGGGCCTAAAGAGTAATTGTAGGATAGCTGAGCCTTAAGCAGCTGTCACATATTTGGTCTGGGATGAGCAGGTCTTCAGCACCTGCTGGCTCATCTACTGCTGCTTTAGAGTACAGTCCTTGCTGTACCATATAAACAAACAATAAGACATGGGATGATATGTTATGTGCAAGGATATCACCACACCTGGGACAGACTGTGATGCTGAATCCTCTTAATTATTCAAGAAGTGGCAAGATCCTAGCATGATCTATAAGGGGTTGTAATGATCTTATCTGATCTCACTATAGTTGAGATACCTCCAAGAAAAACCCAAGGAGCTGCGGGAGATATTGTTGGTGATTCATTAGCGGGGCAGTTGTTTCATCTCTGAATCAGTGCTGAATTAATCTACTCAGCGCGGTCCCGGAAGTGAAGTCTTTCATATGGGATGAGAATCCAAGACCTATGTTTTCCTTACAGATTTAACTGGAAGTTATTCCTCATTACTTCCTATAAACAGTTCTGTATGGAGTGTGCTGGTGCACAACAGCTTCATATTCCACCCCAGAGATGTTTCATTGGAGTGAAACAGTTCTTGTATATTCAGTTGTGTAAAGTGCGTGGATATTTTTTGGGGGGAGAGGGTTTAAAGATTCTATAAATATAACTTCTTATTGCAAATACAACACAATCATTTATATGGAAACATTTTAGTAGTAAACTTTGCAAATACTAGCGACGGGAGAGGCGAGTCCAACTCCACTGTTTTTTGCCAACATCTTATGGACATTAGTGCTCTCACCTTTGCTACAGCTTATGGAGCAGCACTGATGTAAGTAAAAGTGGAAAATTTAAGCAAAAAAGGCTAGTGCAGGCAAGGCCAATAGATCAGCCCTACAAATCAATCAGAGCTTTACTTCTATTTGTAAATAATAAAGAATGTCTGTGATTAAAATTGACGTGTTATGCTTCATGGGATTTCCAGAACTCTCATAACTCAGGGGAAAAGGCTCAGTAGAATATTATCTAGTTGACTCACTTGTCATGCTTGCTTTTCCTCATTAGGAAAACTATAAAAATTAAGTCAGCTCCTTCAACGGAATGTTCAGCAGTGGGAATAGAAATACAGCACCAATCTAATAAAGTGTCAGCTCATTTTTATTCATGGGGAAAGAAATGCATGTTAAAAACTGTTAATAAGTGTCATCCTTAGGAAGGATGAGAAGCTGTTTAGTGTAGGCAACAACAAGCAAAATCCTGCATTCCTTACTCAGGTAAAACTCATCAACTTCAGGCAAAGTGCCCATTAACTCTACTGGGAGCTTTGCCTGAGTAAAGAATGCAGGATTTGACATTATGTGATCAGCATTTCAATTTCATATTGTTTAGAAAGGAAGTATTCTGACAGGAGAATATCACCAAAACTAAAAAACATCTTTTTTCTAGATCAAAAACCTTTGATCATTGCATTTTCCCTCATGATTTTGTGGATTTGACTGAAAAACTGCCATATCATTTGACCTGGAGGATCTGGATCCTCCACTTGGAAGACTTTGATAGCCTGACACGTCAATATATTGTTGCACTGTACAAATGCATTGGCACAAGGCTTCAAGTTTGCTTCCAATTGCTTTGCTAGCTACTGACAAAACCAGAAACTGCTGTCCTGTTCGCAAAGCCCACATTCTGCTTTCTGTTACAGTGTAAAAAAAAAAGTTAGTCCAGATTTGCTCTGGTATAAGTGAGAGCAGACTTTAAGTGGTAGGCAAGAGGAATAGGACACACCCTCAAAAGCCAACTCAGTTCATGTGATCAGTCAGCCGCTTTATTATTCAACTTCCATTTTTACCAAACTACGCCAGATTCTGAAACCTTACTCAGATTCAGTAGAACTTTGCTTTATAAGTCCTCCATCACCATTCCAGTGGAATTAATCACAGTGTAAGGGACTACTCAGTGATCATATGGGCAGCAGAATCTGACAGACATTTATTTTCTGATTCATGTCCATTTATACCAGTGTGGCTCCTCAATCTATAAAGCATTCTTAAATGCACTTCTTTTATGCAAATGTGGGGAAGGAAACAAATAATTTGAATTTAAAAAGATATTTATCTCAGTTTGGGGTGGGGAAGGTTGGGTCCCAACTAAAAAATATGGAAAAGAAAATAGTTTTGAAGTAAACTCAAGGTAAACAAGAAGAGAGGGGAGAACAGGAAATTCTTTAGATGTGACTTGATGGAGGTTAATAAGCCCCTAAGTATGTGTGTGCTTTCTCAGTTGATAAAATATCAGCATCTCTATCTGCCTCGCTGTTCTGGCAGATCTGTTTTTTCAACAGCCAAGTAAAGTTTGTTGTTTAGTGAAAGACACTAACTAGAGGAAATGATACTTTAGAAAGGAAAAAACAGAGATTTAATAATGCAGGGTTTCCTAAGTTTCAGCATATACTTAAAACAAGAAAGCCATTGTGGTTTGCAACCTGCCTGTTCTGATTTCCCCACTTTCCCTCGCAACATAAAGATTTCATTCACAGTAGCATAAAAATCAGTGCATCAAACAGCATTATAAACAGAAAGACAGTCTAGCAGCAATTTAAAACATTTGAGAGGCAAAGAAAACTACTGACTGGGAAGTTTGCCTCTCTGATTTAAAAGTAAGCACATTTTGTGTGTGAACTAAAAAGGTTAATTATAAATAATGAGAAGGCTATTTCACTATAGTATTAGAATGTCACTATCTTTTAATGCTAATTAATGGAAATGGGTAAATATCCCATATGCAATGTTGTTTGTAGTTATGTTAATCCCAGGATATTAGAGACACAAGGTGGGTGAGGTAATACCTTTTATTGGACCAACTGCTGTTGGTGAGAGAGACAAGCTTTCAACCTGAAGAACAGCTCTGTGTAAGCTCAAAAGCTTCTCTCTCTCACCAGCTGAAGTTGGTCCAATAAAAGATATTACCTCACCCTCTTAAATATCCTATAGACACATCAGACAGCTCTGCCTTCTATTAAGAGTTTACAGTACCATTAAGTCAGAACTGCTAGAAGGAGTTTAATCAT
This sequence comes from Trachemys scripta elegans, assembly GCF_013100865.1. Taxonomy (NCBI): domain Eukaryota; kingdom Metazoa; phylum Chordata; order Testudines; family Emydidae; genus Trachemys; species Trachemys scripta. Next base: position 225,213,941 of record NC_048299.1, on the reverse strand, counting down.
ATTTACAATAGTTATTTTCCATAGGCTGAAATGTGACCAAATGGCAGCATGAATGTGAATGGAAAAGATACTTCTCCCATGACATTCTTCTCAGTGCTTTGGAAAATCTTATTGGGTGGTTTCAGACTTTAGATGTGAAAAAATAAAGGAAAATCCACAAGGAGTTATTTCTGAAATTGAAAACATACTTTAAACTGATTTTCCTATGCATTTATTTTGTTTAGATTAATTAAGACTTCTGCTTTATGTTAGCACAAAAATAGTTAACATTTGTAACATATTTACTGAGGTTTAAACAGTTATGTAATGGCTTTGTATCTATTACATTGTTAACCTTAAGCAAATCTGTTTTAATAATCAACTGAAATTTTGTTTAACATACAATAAGTGGTTATCAGTCTAATGAGATACATATTTAGGAGCATTATTATGTTCCCCAGTAAAAAATTGATTTTCCTCTAGCTTTACTAAAACTTACCAATGTTTATAGATCTGGATTAGCTATGTTCCATAATTTGTCCCAACACTGCCACATTTCCATCAGCCTCTCTCATTACTATTTACAAAGTACGTAGTGGGGATCCAATGAAGGTTTGGCTTATAATCAGAAGAGAAAAAATCCCAAGCTAAAATAATTCCAAAAAGCTAAAACTAGTATACATTTTCCCAACTTTGGGCATATAAATATTTAAGGATTGTTGTTATTGTTGTTCTGGTAGTGAATGTGCACTTCACTTTTTACAACATAATGGTAAAATGACTTCATACACTAACATTCAACTTTTCCACATCCTGCCCATTTACAGGCAGCAAAGTCTGGACTACCCTGTGGAGTTGAAAGCAAGAGTTATATTAGCCCACTGACAAGAAGTTCCTTAATATTTCAGGATTCTTTCTTTTTTACAACCCATGCTCTTCTGCTTTCTTTTGTCTAACCTTTAGTTGATGCGCTGCAAAGTCTTCCTCTGGTCTGCAGGCTGTAACACTGTTAACTGCTCCCTTTCCTTGAAATTTTGTTGGTGATTGTTAGCCCCACCATGATGCCAGAAAACACACACACAATATCTCTGGCTAAAATCTTGTTCTTCTGGCACATGATGTATGACTTGGTGGAACATGTATGCTGGTCGTATAATTTCACATTGTATCTAAACTACCATTGTCAAAATTCTAGAGCTCGGTATCCAACACTTAATGTAAGTTGTTTGAAAATAAGCCTATTTTACTTTGTTCCTCATTTTATCCCAGCCATTTCAGGATGACTTGAGACCCCTGCCTCCCAACTGGCAATGATTTCTAGAAACGAATAAAATGGAATAAGTCACAAAAAACCTGACATACTCAGATAGATCAGCCTCTCTCTCAAAGGTACTTCTATGGCCCCCATCACCCTAATATCCGAGCCCCTCACAATCTTACATGTAATTACACTCAATACCCCTGTGAAGTATGGGACTGAAGAAGAGGGAGACTAAGTGACTTGCCCGTGGTCACAGAGTGAGTCTATGACACAGCAGGGAATTAGCACTTGGTCCCTTACTGCTAGTACCCTAATCGCTAGGCCAGAAGATGGAGGAATTTAGCTAAACTGATGCAACTTAGTTTAAAACTGACCTAGTTAAAGCAGTATAGTGTAGATGCACTTATACTGGCTTAACCCTCACTTAAAATCAGTTCTAGCTTGCCTCAGTAAGTTACGGAATTTATCTAAACCTATTTAAGTAAGTGTTAAGCCAGTGTTAGTGATTTAGGGGGGTTGCATTGGCTTACAGTGATTTTAAGTCTTTTCAGCATACATAAGGTCAGCCTCAGAAATAGTGACAACTGAAGAAAAAGGATACAGCAGCTATAGTTACAGTAAAAGTGAACTGCACAGCAAGCAGCTAAGCAAACTGTGTTGGCCACTATTATTCATGTATTAGATGCCACCGAGAAGATATAAAAAGATGGAAAATAAGTGAAAAAGAAGCTATGCAATAAATTAAGAACAGATAAATACTGTGTTGGGAACTACTGAATAAGGACATACTTCCTGGCCAGTCAATTCAGTGAAAAGGTCAAAAACAACGTGAGAGTGATTGCTTTTTTCCAGAGATAAAGCTTATATCGTGCAGTTAGTATGAGTGTTTGAAATTTTGAAATAAATATCACAAACAAACCAATCCTAAAATATTTGTGCAATTCTCCTTCTCTCCCCAACCCGTCACTTTTTATTACTCAGGGAAATGAAGCTCAGATGTGGAATGTGGTTTTCAGTGACGACTGTTTTTTACCCAATATTCTAAATGGGGTGAAAAATGCACAAGGAGGTCAAATCAATTGCACAGGGTCACACAGAGAAATCAGCACTTTATCTCAGATTAAAACCCAGGATGCTCCTGGCTCTCATTCTCTTTAACCTCTTGGGTCTCAAACAATCATTCTCCGGAGCACAGTGATTCCCATATTTGCCTTGAAATAAAGAGAAAGGAGAACTTAAAAACTGTGTTTTCTAAGACAACACCAGCTGCTGGTAGAATTGGTATGTTCTTAAGTAAAGCTTGGCAGAGAATAAATTGACAGACAGTTGATGCCATTCATAAAGTTTTTAATTTCAGTCAACAAGGAGCTTTTGGGGGGAAAGCAGAATAGATATGTGCTGACTCAACCAGGTGAAAATCAGCAAACTGACTCACTGGAAAAATCAAATTACCTAGACTAATCGTTAAATTAGTGGGTAAAAAATTCTTAAAAGGAGCTATGTACCAAATTAATAAATCCAAGCTATACTGGTTAACCCTTTAGTCAGAGGTAGAGGGAAGGTAATTAAAAGGCAGCTAAAAATAACCTCCTTCTATATAAATGCTAGTAACATATATTCATGCATACATTCATTACATTATTTTAAATTAAGGATATTAGAACAATAAAGGCATAGAAGAACCAACTTTTCTGAGGCTTAAAATACCATGACACAGAATTTGCCGAAGGAACAGGCACCATACAATAGGGGGAAAGGGAAACACTGCCAATGCTAATGATGGGTAGTACTAAATGTGCAGAAACAAATGGTATAACATGAAGAGCTGTGTGAAGCTCTGTGATAACGTATAGCATCAGAGGTTCACTTTGAATTTCAGTTCTAAATGATCCTGAAAATGCCTAACTGTGGTTGAGGTTAATTTGAAACTTAGCCCAGGTAATTCAAGGGTCATAAAACTCAGCTAAAGGAGTCTCAAAAACTTTTTGGTGGACTTGACTCAATTTTTAGGTTTGTAACAAAACCAAATAAATCTCACTTGGCTTTGGCCTCCATGGTTACAAACATTTTGCATAGTTCTATATTCAGGCTGAAAGCAACGAAGCAGTTTGGAAAAAAAAGGACATCAAAGGTGGTCGTCGCTAGCAGGTGAATGCTGCTAGAGAGCTACAGGACAGTTAGAGGAAGTCAGTCATGACACATGAACTAATTTTACAGAAATACATGGCCTGGAGCTTCACATTTAGGAGAATTAACTATTTAGTGTTAGATTAGGAAAGATTACACAAGATTGGAAAGAAAATGACAAATGTCTAGATATAAGCAGGGTTGTTTTCATATATTGCTTTATAAGTATCCTGCATAAATCTAAGAAGGATGCCAAGCATAACTTTATTTGAAGCACAATAACTTTAACTGAAGATTGGGAGGATCCTGTGCTACCATCTTTAGAACAGAGGAAGCAGCTTTCTTTTAAAAAAATAATCGAATGTAATGTTTCTACAAAGAGCCTGACTGACAGGCCAGGAAACTGAAGTCTTCTCTTACAGAACATGTACAGCATAGGCGGCAGCAGAGTGCTTCTCCCCAAACTTCTCCCCACTATCTTATAAGTGTCTCTCAATCTTCATCAACTGGGGTAAAAGGCTAACCTCAGCCTCTCTAATGATATTTTTAACAAAGGGTGCCAGTTAGTGTTAATTGTGTTACTGTGATTTGTGATGGCAGAAAGAGGAGGTGGCTTAATAAAAATAAGAACTAACCCAAAATGAAATATGGGGTTAAGAAGTGGTTGGTTATTTCCCCCTGTGGCACACTTACCTCTTCCCATTGCTTCTGGGCTTATCTCATAGTGACATTCCAAAGCATACAGTTGTCTGTGGCATTGCAAATGAAGGTGCCTCAGAATGCAAAATTAAGGGTATGCTACTCTAATGGCAGAGGGAGGGTCATATGTGGGCCTGTTTCCCTGAAGAGGGTTGCAGTTGAGGACAGAGCAAGGAGTCTTCCCCTCAAAGAGTGTTGTATTTAGCGGTGCAAATATTTCTCTCTACAGATTTCTCCAATGTGGAGCTCTTCCAGATGCCCCTTGAAAACAGCTGCTGCAGCCAAGGAAAGGTGGAAACATGCACTGTTACAATACCAGAGTGCTCCACTCTATATGTAAACAATTAATAGATACTGCGCCAGTAGATGGTGCTCAAGAATATGTAGCGTAGTTCCTGGGTTTTGTAGGATCAATACAATTAGTTGTTGTTCACTGCAAATGTGCAGATCTTCACATCAGCTCTTAATACCCACAACGAAGGAGCAGAGGAAAGTAGAGGCTGGGAAGGAGGCAGTTAACAGTTCAGGTAAACACATTACCTTTTGTTTCTGAGATTTACTCATCAATGGTTACTGCGGATCTACAGTAGGATGAAATGGCCTAGAGGAGAAAGGCTCTGTATCCCATTACCAATCCCACAAGCCATTCTGTCCCCTAGAGAGAGCCAATGTAACTATTTTGATTTAAGGAAAGATGACTGCCATATCTGGAAAAATGAACACGGATGATGGAAAATATTCTATTTTAAACTGGGGAAGCTGAAGTTGCAATATTTCCTGCTTAACCTCAATCAAGAAAAAAGGACAACAGAGGCCAAAGTGGTTAAGCAGAGAATAGAACTGTACAGAACACCCCTGAAACCAGCTAAATACACATTTCTGCTTGCTTTCATTAGAAATCTTTTGTAGCATTTTGTGCTTTAATTTGAAGCTTTCCTCCAACACCACAAAACAGTGACAAAGTACTAGATTAGGAGAGCCACAGGGTAAAAATCTTAGAGGAGGACAGTTCACATACTGTATACAGCAAGAGAGAGGGCGAGAGAGAAGGGAACTAATGCCTCCTGGGCTTTTCTAATTTTACCAGTCCCTGGTGTGCTAGCGGCATCCCAACATGTCCTTCCATCCCATCTGTCCAACTGCCATGATAGGCTGCACAGTCCCCTGAAATTACATGGTTTCAGCCTCAAAAGATTTTAGTTTTATATGAAACTCCAAAAAGGGAAGCAACAGTTTTCTTCCAGCTCTCATAAAAAGGAAACCAAAAGTAAAAGTGGGCTCTCAGGTTTGAGAAACTTGTCCCTCCACACCAACCCTAGCCGTGGCTTGGCGAAACTTAGCATTTTCACTTTTGCAGCACGAACTCTCCACCCCCACAAGAGACACTAGAATGTAGAGATGGGTCAATCAAAGAATCCATAGTGCCATTTGGCTATACAACAATAAGCTCAGGATTTGCTCCTGTCAGGAGATAGCAGCAGAGCCTGAGCTGATTCACTTGTGGCTGGTCTAGGCGAGAGGTACAGGAAAAGCACTGATCACCAGTGACCTGAGACACTGATGGATGGAGATAATTTATTCTCTTCTCAAGCTTGCAGTGGAAGCAGGGCCGGCTCCAGGCACCAGCAAAGAAAGCAGGTGCTTGGGGCGGCCAATGGAAAGGGGCAGCACGTCCGGGTCTTCGGCAGCAATTCGGTGGCAGGTCCCTTGGTGCCTCTTGGAGCGAAGGACCCACCGTTGAATTGCCGTCGAAGAATGAAGCGGCCTGGTAGAGCTGCCACCGAAGTGCTGCCGATCGCGGCTTCATCTTTTTTTTTTTCCCGTTTCACCGCTTGGGGCGGCAAAAAAGCTGGAGCCGGTCCTGAGTGGAAGGGATAGAGGCAAAAACACCCCTTTGTTGGAAGGGGAAGAGTAAAGCCTACCCCTCAGGTGACTCCAGTGCTCCCACCCAGGATCCTCTATTCCTCTAAGGGAAAATAATAAACAACCACTTCCCACACACCTGTAGCAGAGGGAAGACCCCCAACACCAGTTTCCCAGTTGAATGTGCAACGGGTAAAGACTTCAGCATGCTCTGAAACCTTCTGCCTTCCCAGCCTAGATGCCCCTTTCCCTTGTATCCCTAGAGCTGTCTTATGGCTGACATTTTTCTGCATACACCTACTCTGGCTGTGGCTGTTCTACTTGCCTGTATCCTGCTGCAATAGGTCTGAAAACAGTCCTTCTCCCAGCCCTTTAACTGTAGGACTGAGAGATACCCCAGAATGAATCTGACCATTAGATGCAAGATGAGTGAGTGGGCTAGCCACTCATTTCCTGAAGATACTGAAAATCAGGGAAGTGAAAAGGGTACTCTGCCCTGGAAGTAACACAAAGTCAGGGAAGAAACTTGGTCTTTCATGAGATGGGATCATATCGGAAGGGGGCTGGAGGGAGGTGGGATCAGACTGATATTTAAGCCAGATGATATTCAGAACCAGATGTCCAAATATCATCTAAACAGCAGAATCAACAAGCTAAGTATGTAACCAATATGCTGCATTCCATCCAAATAACCATCAATACTAGGGCAAAGCCCAGTTTGTATTTAAAAAAAATCTTCCTGGAAGAGTCTTGTGTTTCTTAGGTTGTTCTGCCACCTACAATTCATATTCCTACTTTGCCAGTTCTAGCAGTTCCTTGTCTATCCATTCAGGTTTGTTTATGGTGCCCAGCACCATGGTGTCAGAGCACAAGTTGCAGAGAAAGCTGTCTCCCGCATATGAGTTTTGCTTTTCAAGTTTACAGTTCCATTATTTCAGTGGAGTTGAGGGAGATCATGATAATACAAGGTGAAACTGTCCCTCCGGCAACTAAGACCAACTGCATAGAGGGCTTTGAAGATGACGATTGACATTGGAAGCTAATATTTAATACCATGTTCAAGTCAATAATGTGGGTGGAACACGGGAGTGATGTGTTCCCCTGTGTTGCCCAGTAGACAAGCTACTATACTCTGGATCAACTGCAACTTTTCTATGGGGGATGGTTTCCCATCTAGAGATTAAGGAATCTCTATAAACAAGCTCAGGTCACAAATACAAATGGATCACCACAACTAATTCAAAATTAGTGTGGCTAGTTGGGTACCTAGAAGTAATGAGTAGTCCACACCAACACTAAGGCTGTTGAATGTTGACAAACTCAGGGCAGGTGCCCTCAATGTAGAGTGATGTTATATTGTTATATATAAATGCTTTCTTCTTTTCACCAGCATGGGGATTGGCTCACCCTTGGCAGTAGCAACATTCCAGCTGTCAGGGGTTTGGTTCAGAATTGTGTGCTGTAATACACTAAAGTTTCCAGTATCTATTACAGCAGCCTCAACAGCTGTGTGCGATCTGCACTAAGTATTTAGTTAACAGTTTTGTTTAAACTATGTTTATTGAATCTACTCTAAAACAGAACAGGTGAAAAATCAAAAGTGTGCTAGTTTCATTTAAGAATATCATTGCAGATCTCACTCTCCCCATGCAGAAAGGTGGGGAGGGGTCAAGTGCCTCCACAACAGCATTCCCCCTATCCCTACAATCAACTCCATGAATCCATTGATGCATGCACAGGGAGTGATGGGGCAGAGGTAGGAAGAATGCACATAGTCCCCTCCACCCCATGTCCTGTGACAATCAGGGAAAACAGTTAATCCTCCATGCTTAAGTGCGGGAGAGAGAGACACTGTCAGAGAACAGAGCCACAGGGGGCTCAGCACCTCCATATGGATGGTCCTGTGCCCCCAAAGATTCCTGGGGATTCAGAGGATTTGAAGGCCACAACCTCTTTTTCTCTCATGAGGCAGATGGAGGCAATCCCTGGTGCACCAAATGAAAGAATGCAAGAGAAGATCTCCAAAAAGGAACCTCACAGAGTTCCCTGGCAGCTATTAGTATAGCACAAAATTACAATCTGCTCCACAAGATTCTGTTTACACTGCAAGATAGGACTCTCTAAAATGTATTGAGGGACAGCTGCTTTGTAAGTAGGTGCCCTGATGTGTTGCAGTGGTGCAGACAAGCTCTACATTCAAAATGCAGGTAGAGGTTTGTTTATATGAAGAGAAGGAATTGAAGGACACAATGGGAATGGAATATGGTAAACTGGGGGAAAACTTAAAAGGCACGCTTACTTTTTGTGGCTTTTGGGGGGCTTTTTTTTTTGGTCTCCCGCTCATGCTCCTGAATGAAGCTACCTGTTATTTGTTTGTGGAGTCTGGTGTCCACAGAATACATATTCTGACTTTTCTCCTCCACCTCCCGCTACTTTCCCCTCCCCCACCGCAGGCACACTCCCAAGGAGCCTCTCTGTACCAGTGAGACAGGGATCAAGAGTCTTCAGTATCACTGTGAACTGGACTCTGAATTCACACAGCAACAGAGAAGAGGAAGCCTTAGCCTAGGAGTCTGCATGCCAGCTATAGGCTCAAATTTACAGTGAGATAAGAATGTTGACTTTCTACTGATACTAAGATAAAAGGAACTAGCATAATGCCTGGCAGATAAACAGAATCTGAGTTTTCTTCAGAACATTTTTATTGCTCTAACCATGGTAATCCACTCCCTCGAATCCCTCATTCTGGTGACCAAGCAGATATTGATACAATCTCAGTTAATACATTGACTCCAAATGTAAACAAGATCATAAGAATCCAGGGTATATTTTACCATCTATTATGTTAGCTATAGATTAAAGAATTCATATATTAGAGCTAATCTATTCTCGTTAATAGAAATAATGGAGAATGACAACAATTAAGAAAAGTCTCTGATAAAATGGACTACAATGATTGATTTAATATTTTTTTTATAAAAACATCAATACTCTAGGAATACTTTGAAATCTAACATTTTTGTTTTATGAAGTCCTTGGAAAAACTGAAAGTGAAGAGGCATTCTGTACTTATTTTGTATGTTCAGTTTATTATGGACTGCTGTTCTCTAATTCTGGACTGGTATGCCTCCCACGCAGCCAAATTAGTGGGAGGCAATCCTCAAAAGGTTTGGAACAGCTAAATCATGAAACATATGATATTGAACCTTTCAGCATCTTTTTTCTCCATCTTCCATTCTCCCTTTCCTTCCCCCAAGTCAGATATTCCCCTCCCCCCAGGATTTCTTCCTTCCCTTTACCCCAGCAACTCCCTATATGTGACCTGCAAGATCTTTGATTCCCTTATATTTCTCCTCATCTTCCACCCTCCTACCCCCAACGCAGTAAGCACCAGTGCTTAATTTATAATGAAAGAGGAGCTGGGACTCAAGCAATTTTTTTTACATTCATAACTGATGCAGCAAGCCAAGAGGTGCCGGGGCTATGAACTGCCAAGCCTTGAGATGCCAGGGCTCAGCCTTGTTAAGCTCTGGCACAAATTAAGCACAGGTAAGCACTGTACCTTTGGGGATACTCTATCAGGTGGCAGCATACTTTACTGTAATACAGTCAAATAATTTAGTGTAAATGAAGCAGGCCCTAGATACTGCAATTATATCTGCCATCACAAACCCCTGTAGAGTCCCTTTGACTTGGATGAAGCTCCTAGCAGGTGCACTGGTCTGAACTAGTAGATCCAGTTGCAGGATCAGGGCCTTAATTTTGTAAACAACTAAGTCTTTTCATTGATAATTTGAAAGTAGGAAAAGTGACTGAATTCATCTCCAATTATTCTCTAAAATGGTTTAACCAGCTCTTCTCCTAATCTTTTAAATGCAATAGAGTCTCAGTAAATGCTATAAAAAGTTGAACGCTTATCCTGTGGAAGGTGAAGACGACAGATTCAAGCAACCGGTAAGCACTATTTCAAAGCCGTTTAGAGCAAGTTAATGCTCACCCCCATTTACTCATCATCCCTTGCTTGCAGGTTAACTTTAAAACCCAAAGGCCCCATTCATCTTCCTGTTACACTCAACCTTATACTCAGCTGAAAGACATTATATTCTAATAATTAAAGGTGCTTTTGCAAAGCAGCAAGTCAATGTACAGTTCTGCTTCACTTTTTCTTCTTTTTAATAATTTCTCTTCAGAGTTCATTTAAAGGGATAGGAGCGGTATACAGACACTTCAATATTCTGAGTCACAATGGAGCAATTCTTTCCATGAAACTAGATATTTTTTCTATGAAACTACACACATTTATGCCCTTACTCATCATGTTTGTCCATGCTTGAGACTCCATCCTCATTACAAGGCTCTGTTGTTACACATAGCTCTACAGTGTGGTGGCTGTCTGTTGCAATAAAACATTAAAAAGCCTATAGTATTATTAGAAAATTTTTCAGAAATGCCACAGGGTTTGATCACAATGAAAGAGGGCAAAAGCCATTTTAAAAAATATATTTGCAAATTGCAGATACAGTATTGCCAATCCCAAGCATTCAAAAATGATGAGATTGGCTTAAAAGTGATAAGGCTTTATTTGTTTTTAAAATATATTTTGGGTTCTATTTACTTGCCTTGCACTTTCTGAAACTTTAGGTTGCAGTAACTTCATTTTTTCAAGTTTTTCTCTGCAACCATAAGGGCTAGATTTTTTTTTAAAATGACTCAGATTCTCATGTAACCTCTTGAACCCGATAGTTGGGGCTTAAAGAACAACACTAAATATCAGGAGACTTGTACTAAAATTGCAAGTACTGCAATTGGTAATACTACAGACATTTACATTCATAGGCTCACTAACACTTTTTTCTCTTTTTCAATGAAAATAGCTGAAAGCAGTGCATGTGCTGTAATAATGATCAGCTTCAAACACTGAAATTACAATATTGGAACATAGCATTGGCCCATTTTTTAGGAGGTTCTTGAGGAAAGCAACCTTCCTAATTCCCCACATGCCCATTCTCCAGAACCAAGTACTCACCATTCATGTACCAAAGTGCTCCCATTCTTCTCCATAGGCAAGGCACCCCAGCTGAACTTCATCTCCCCATGATGCACTGCAGCCACACAACTGCCATGTTTCACTGTGGTGCATCATGGGAAATGTAGTCCTACCAGGGAGTTCTTCCTATAGAGAACTGGAGTTTGAGGCACCAGAATGACAACTCCCACAAATCACCAGAATTGAAGTTTTTCAGTTTTCAGGTGTTCAGCTTTTCAATTAAAAAATTTAAAGTTCCATGGAAAATTGGATATTTCTAATAATTCCTCTGATATTTGGGTCCAAAAAGCAACTAGTCAACCAAATCCACAGTACAGCCCTGATTCTCTCTGACACAGCTCTACCTCAGAGCATGTAAACCTAGTTTTCAGGAAAATTACTGTGTCTCAAATTTTCAATGTCACAATATGATGATGTTTTCCCATAGCCATCTCTACCTTTAGCTCTTTTACTTTTTATCCCTCAAACCATGCTCTTTTGCTAATAAACTTATTTTGATTTCTTATAAATCATCAGTACCATGTAATTTCAGTGAAGTGTATGCTTCTGGAAAGCTGACAGGCTGGAATGTTTCATTATCTCTGCAAAGGCAGCAAACCTAACACTTTCTTTATGAGGGTCCAGTGAGAGGACCTGGTCCCTGCAGCAGCATGATTTGGGGGCGAATTTGGGACTGGCAGGGTACTAAGTTCAACCTGCAAGAATAACCAGGTTGTGGAAAAGCCAGGGTGAGGCTTGTGGGCTGCTGGCAGGCTGTTGGGATCGAAGTTCTGGACCAAAACTGCACAGCTATAAGACATCCAGGGTTACAAGTACAGTGTTTTGTATCCGCGAATATCCGCAGACCATTTTTGTGGATTGCAGCGCGGATGCGGATACAAATTTTGTATCGACACAGAGCTCTGCGGCACACACTCACCCGAATGGAGCGGCTGTCATCCAGCTTGCAAGCTCCAGCTCAGCTCTCTGAATCCCGCAGCAGCATGCTGGACATTCTGGGAGTTGTAGTCCCCAGCTTGCTCAAAGGGAGGAGGTAAACAACAACTCCCAGAAGGGAGTGAGCCAAGCACCATTTTGAAGGTGAAGTTATTCTTTAAATGAGCAGGTGGCAATGGCTGCATGCATTAAAGCCGCTGCAACTGCATAGAGGTGTTAGAGTTACCAATTTTCTGATTGCAGAAAACTGAACACCCTTGTCCGCCCCTTACCCTGCCCCTATACTCACCTCTGCCCCGCCTCTTCTCCAGGGCCCCACACACTCCATCCCCCATTCCTCAGTCACTTATTCTCCCCCACCCCCTCTCTCTCACTCATTTTCATTGGGCTGGGGCAGGGTGTGAGAGGGGGTGAGGGCTCTGGCTGGGGGTGCGGGCTCTGAGGTGGGGCCGGGGATGAGGGGTTTGAGGTGTGGGGCGGGCTCCAAGCTGGGGGGTGGGGCCAAGGGGTTCAGAGTGTGGGAGGGGACTCTGGGCTGGGGCAGAGGGTTGGGGTGCAGGAGGGGTCAGGGCTCCAGCTGGGGATGAGTGATTTGGCATGCAGGAGGAGGCTCTGAGTTGGGGCCAAGGGGTTCAGAGGGTGAAAGGAGGTTGGGCACAGAAGGGGGTGAGGGGTGCAGGCTTCAGGCAGCGCTTCTCTCAGGCGGTACCCGGAAGCAGTGGCATGTCCTCCCCCCGCCCGGCTTCTATGTGGAGGTGCAACAAGGCGGCGCTGTGCGCTGCCCTACCTGCTGGCGTCACCCCCACAGCTCCCATTGGCCGGGAACCACGGCCAATGGGAGCTGTGGAGCTGGTGCTTGGGGTGGGGGCAGCGCGTGTAGGAGCCGGAGGAGGGGACATGATGCTGCTTCCGGAAGCCGCACAGAGCTAAGGCTAAGGCAGGCAGGGAGCTTGAATGACCACCCTGATTTTGGGGAACTACAGATATTGAGAGTAATTTCGGCCTTTGTACAAATAGGATCACTTGTCTAGGCCTTTTAGTTGTGAAGATAGCTATTCACAGTGTTATGCATCTTCAAGGATAACAGATTGTAAGTTGGGCACTCTCTCATAATACAAGAACCTGGGGAGACTCAAAATAAAAAAGAAAACTAATGAGGAATTTTTGAACATGAACACTCTTCCATGAGATATTGAGGCAAACACCTTCGCAGAAAAGTCCACTAATTTAGTTCTTTTTGCTTCACCATAGACTTGTCACTGAATTCCCATTCCCTGTTTAATTTTGCAGCTCTCAGGGCAGTCAGAGTGAAGTCCTCAACTGTTACCACATCGATTTACCTCCCCTCTCAAATGAATCCCTAAATGTCATGGTTTTATATATTTTTAAAAAGCCATGAAAATCACAAAATCCGTGACTCCCATGACATCTATGACAAGGGTGAAACCTTGTATGGATAAAAATAAACCCTGTCATAACATTTAAAACTCGTCATACTCCCTGGATAGTACTATAAAATTGAATGCACTCTGTAATGTACAGAATACTGGATAATAATCATTCAGAATTCTCTGTAATAAAATGATCTAGTCAGAATAGAATTAGCAAATCATTCAAAAATCATTCTTTCCATAGCTGCCTAACTTCCTATGAATGTGGGTTTATAATGTCTTCCACGTTTGGAAATAATGCCTCAGCATCACAACATTTTAAATAGTTTGCTTTTATCGGTCCCTGCCTGCAGTGAGAACTGTGATTATAACTCTCACACCAATACTTGCCATGTATATCCCTTTCCTACTAATGCTGTCCTATTTAGCCTGGTTTTTTTAAAGTATTTACACACCACTTGGAAAAATACCAACTTTTTAAAAAAATGTGAATTTACACCAAGCATATTTAAGCTTCTCTCTCTGAAACTGAGTCACGCCAGTGAAAGCTCAAGGAAGGCATGCCAGTATGAAACTTCAACTGCTGCTGCTTATGACTTGAACAAGCTTACCCACCTTGATTATAAAGTGCTAAAAAGAGGAAGCCCCTGACAACTAACAAGATGGCACATAATTAAGAAAACCCACAGCAAAACACATTCTGGCTGGAAAAGAAAGTTCTTGGGCTCTGACTTTTGCTTGCAGCACTGGGTAAAAAAAAAAAAAAGATACTTAGGGAAAACAACTACAAAGTCAGTCTGTATCTGACCCAGTCTTCACTGAGGAGGAACATGCAAAAAAAATCCGATTTCATTTAGGGTAAATCTCCCATATCACAAGAACAATTGGTAATACAGACATGCCTGGTATGTTCAACGTTCTAGCAAGCAAACTAGCAGCAACAAAAATGCAGTTTTCATGCAGCAATTTTTAGATCTTTTTTGTACCTCTGGAATTTCTGACCTTGTGTGTCTATTGGTAGATCTTTTGGGGGCACAGCAGTTGTATTGGTCCAGCTCTTTTTTCAGATTATTTTTAACTCACTATGAGGGACATCTTTGTGAGCTCTGAACACTTTTACAGCTGTTGGGATGCTAATGGGAACTTCATGTGTACCCAGCACAAGTGCTCTCAAGAAGAAAACAAATGTCAAACTGAGGTATGTGGAAGTCGCCATAAATATGTCTTTGAATGTTTACCATCTGGAACAGTAGATTACATTTTGACAAGAAGCTGGACTACCCTGTGGGCATTGTCTTTTAAACAGCCCCATCATTACAAGGGAAGGGAAAACATGATTTACTGTCCCCACTTTCTTCATAAGCTTTTCTGACGATGTTGGGCAAACTATTTTTCCATAGTAAAATAATAAAAAAGATGGACGTATATTTATCCAAACATTTTCTTAAAAGATTAGATCTGATGACCCATCTGACAGAAATCCACGGAGAAGGCAGCCTTATAATTAGACTCTGACAGCAGAATGTGCAGTGCAATTCACATTCCTGAAACTGCTGCACCTTGTCTTTGTTAGCAGGCTAAGCCATATCTTCATGGACAGAAGCTGTCTTAAGGGACTTCACATCAACCAAAAACGGGTAGAATAAAGTGAAGAAATCAAGTTTATTCCTTGTATAGAAGGTTTTAACACAAGCCTAGTTTGGTATTTTGTTTAAAAAAAACAAAAACCCTGCAAAAGTTTCCACTGCTCATTAGAAAGAAAAACTGGGCTGAGTGAAAAATCAATATGCTCCAATTTCTTCACTCAACCCCAGTCAGGTTATGCTGTCTTATTAGGCTTTAGCTAATACTCTCTTTAAAATTGCTGTGGGTCATTTATGAGGATACAGTCTTATTAAAGAATGTGTTTGAAAATACAAGCTGAGAACAATCTGTAAAGCAGCCAAACAGCCTGTTTTTTTTTTAAAGTTGGGTTGAGGCAAAAATATATGTGCAACTTGAAACATGGTTTTATGGGCATCGTTACACAGTTGAGTGCCAAAATCACAAAGCACCAGCTATAAATCCCCTTGCTCAGCCTACTAAACGGATCTTATTTCAGAACAGATTACATACAGAATATCTCACCTGTATATGGTGAGGACAGTGTTAGATTTCTTTCATAAATGGGAGAAACCAATCATTCATGAGCACCACAGGTGTGAGAGAGTTACTGTATGGAAGATCTGTTATAGTGGCAAAAGGAAACATATAATTTAGTTACTCTTTAAGGGAAGACTTTTTAAAGGATTTATTTTAAAATAAGCCACTTCAGCCTTCAGTACCTGTCAAAATAGAGAGACTAGAGGAATAAACTGGGAAGATTAATTCTAAAATATCCAGAATCTAATTTGTAATCACTTTTTAGGCTTTTTATTTAATTTGGTGGCTTTTTTCTCCCCAGATACCAGTGAAATTAATAGTCATTAAATGAAAGTGACAGTAAGTACTTACAGTGACTAATTTCTAATTAAATTTCTGCCTCTCTTCATGCCTAACGGTAAAAATCCCTTTACATTTAATTAACACTTCAGATAGCCTGTTTAGAATCTATAAATATAGGCGGCCTTTAATGATCCGTTATAGTGATGCTACTTAGTTTTCAGTGACTTGTAAAACTTTCACAAACAGATCTGCAAATGAATTACATCCATCTGCTCTGCTGCAGCTGCAAGCGCTGTATTACATTGTATTCTCTCACTTCCTCCTTTTTCTGCTTCTTTCCTAACTTTAAATCCATGTGTAAGCCGAGCTAACTATACTCCAATCATCAGGAGCCCAGCCAGGTCTCTATAAAGGAGTCTTCAAACTTTACAGACATATCAAATGTACTTTCAAAACATTTTGGTTCCTTTCACAATGAGGCAGAGACAGTCTACGCTGCCTAAAAGCAGTTAAGCATCTTGTCAGAATCTCAGAAAAACCATGCTAGGATTTTTTCCCCCAATAGTTTTCACTAATTCATTAATGTAAACATAGAAATGAAACTACTATTTCAGCACTGGGGATCTCTCATTTACTGAAGGTTCTTAGCACATGTGAGAGAGCGAGGGGGAGACATTAAGTAGTAGATACACTGCTCCAAAAGAGATTTTCTAATCTACACCTTCAAAAGCGTGACCTTAAATGCATTAAGAGTGTTAGTTCTATGAAGACAGCCAAGCATCAAGCTATGTTCGCAGTTATCTGTCAGCCATACAATAGCTGCATTGATAAGGCAGCAGCAACTGGCTTTGACAAGTGTGCTGTGCTAGCATTCCATTCAAAACCATGAGGGGGGGGGAGGCATTAAATGTCTTTTACTTTACCTGAACAAACTGCTTTTCTTTTAGCTGCTGAAAATGAATCCTCCCTCTTCTCCCAAAAGCTAAATAGCTCTTCTTTTGCTTGCAACTCACACTTGCAGAAGACCACACAGCTCCAGCAAGGCAGCCTCCGTTCCCTAATCCCCACTCGAATGTGATGACACACACTAACCCCAACCATCTGTTGAAACACGTCCTCAAGCACTCAGCACAGTGGTGTGTCAAGACGGGCTGCCCAATCCAATCGCTGGGGCTGGGTGTCTCTTAAGGAGCTGGAGGCAGAGACAAGGACAGAAACTGTAGCTCTGAGAACTCTTAGCGAAGTAACCTGAGATTTTGGGAGAGAAAAGGGCGGCTATAAAGTAGAAGTGGGAGGTGCTGGTGGGAAGGTAGAGGGAGTGTATTGTGTTCTGGTGGCCAGTTGTGTTATTTCTCACAACTCCTTGTATTCCCAAGGGACCATTGGGACCCTCACAGTAGGATGCACAGAAGCACAACAGCGACAGTAAAATCTTTTTATTGCCGGTCTATTGAGGGCAATCTCCTCTGAGACACACTTTCCTAAAAAGAGATAAAAGATGCAGCTTGAGATCCTGATAAAGTGTTAATGTGGGAGTCGTTTGCACGGAAATGTGACATTTGCATCTTGAAATCCAAACTCCCACCTTCCCATGATTACACTGTGGCTGCCTCTAGCATTCCAAGGGAAAAGAAGGGAGAGGCAGCTAAAAAGCATAACGTTTTTATACAGAATAGAGGTCTGCACTGTTTACCACAAGTCTATACTTCTCAATATTAAATGTCGATATGTGGATTTCTATTAATCTTAAACAGCACATTTTCAAGGGCTAAAAGTTGGTTACTCCTATTATTTTCAAAATTGTCTTCTTGAACATGCAAAGTTTTTGTAACAGTTAAAACTAACAGCAATGTCTCTTCATTCTGTGATTAAAAGCACATTCCAAATAACTCATGGACTACTTTCCTTTAAAGTTTTATTTTCCAGATTATGATCAAACCAGGACAGTGTCGTTTCCCCCTTCTGTTTCGGCTGACTCTCCCACCCCTCTCTCACACTCACTCTTTCAAATGGAGATGTCCTCAGAAATTTTAATTCTACAGAGATAATTTCCCTTACATGTAAGCATTCTATATCCAGTACATGCAAGTTCTCAGGCATCAGGATTTGGGATATCTGGGTTCTGTTCCTGGCTGTGACCTTGTGCCAATTTCTGTGCCTCAGTTTCCTATCTATAAAATGGGGGTAGTGATACTTCTTTACTTCACCGGGATGCCTTAAGGATAAATTCATTAATTTATGTGAGAAACTCAGATACTTCTGATAAGTGCCCCAGAAAAGCCTATACAACAAATAAATGCTTCCTTCCTTGTTCACTGAAATAGGATGGTGAGAGAGAGAGAAACAAAACAAAAAACCACCCAAGGATTCTTTACTTTGTTACCAAGTGCCTGACTTGCAGTTTGCATTAAATCTACATTTCACATTATGACAGATGTTACATTTCTTTGAACTGGGAAAGGAAAAGCTAAAAGGAGAAGTGTCATTCTGGCATTAAAGGTTATTCCAAAAAGTGCTAAAATCCAATGTGTAGAACGGTTTGCAACTGTAAACAGTTTTAATACACTCTGCACAGCCATCTAAAAGAGAATATCTTAAAGCCCAGAAAGGTTGATTTGGTTTGCTTGTTCTTTAATACCATGGGCACGTTGTTGGAGGCTATTTTAGAATCAGTAGTGGGGGAAAAAAATGAAACATTTTATAAAACATGAGGTTAGTGAGTTATATGAGTGTGCTCAGTTAATAGTTGCCATAGTTGACCTGTAGAAAAAAAGAAAAGAAAAGAAGCACTAGAGAGTCCTGATTGCATTTGTTCAAGTTCTTCCCAGAAGTGATTATATGGTGTCTGTTTCAGCCTATTAAATTGAAACTGCCTTCACAGATGTTGGGTATTCACTAAAACACAACTCCTTAATCTGCTAAATCCAGAAAAAACAAGCAACAGAAAAATATTTTCAACAATGCTAAGTGGCAAGGCAGGGATGAAACTACTGTCCCCTTGGGTATCATAAGATTTTAAACAGTGACAATTATTGCTTCAAGGCAGGTTTTTGTTTTTGTTTTTTTTTTATCCTACCAGACTGAGGTCTGGAAAGAGTCTGGATAACTTTGTAGATTCAGAATACCCTGGAGGCATTATTAAACTAGTTTGTGTTCTCTTTAACAATATTTTGAGTACAAAAGAAAGAACCTGCAAAAGTGTTGAATAATAATTTTACCAGTATTGTATTAGTAATGCAGAATGTATTAAAAATGCAGAACAGTCAGATGTGGAACATCAAAGACACAAAAACAATTATATATCATCTTAGATTCTGAATCTTTGCATAAATCATTGATCATCTGAGGATTTGCTCTATTCTACGTCTGCCATATGAGAAGTAACTAAATGTTGATATTTTAAGCTAGCTTTAGTTAAAATTGTTATATTTCGTTCTAGCAATATGAAAGGCAATTATGTACAATAAAAGCATTTTGATATAATGCTTATGTACCCACATGGACACCCTCATTATATGTGGGTACATATACATATGGTAGGTATCTTACACACATACTTGGACCTAATTCTGTTATTTCTTTATATCAGTCTAAATCAGGTGTATCTCCACTGATGTCAATGACGTTACAACAGTGTAAAAGTGGCATGAGATCATAAAGAGGACTCACAATTGTGTATTTTACACACACAAACACACAACAGTCTTCAAAGAGCTTTTTCTCTAACAAAACTTGAATTACAAACTTTCACCTCCAAAAACAAAGTTAGTTACAACCTTTAAGCATTATGCATGATAATGTTTTCAAATAAAAAACTGCTGCTGATTTTGTAGGATAACGTAACTGCTTCTCCTGTGACTGAAGCTAGATTTAGTTTGCAGTAGAAGTGACTGTTTATATCAACTAGACTTTTCCATTATTTTCCCTGTACCCCAACTACCATCTGCAAAGAATTTAGGTTTTAAAAGTGAAATTAAAGCTTCACTGAAAGAACTGTACCTGAAATATTGTTAAAATAATGCATCAGAAAACACATTCTCAGGTTGACTCTCAAAACAGTGAACTCCTTGCAGCGTCAGACTGACCCCACTCAGATAAGACTTGTAACAAAGTGAATAATGCACTGTTGTAAGTAACTCAAGACAGTCCCAATATGCAAGATTAATTGTAGGTAACTGTGATATTGAAAAATAGTCACTCCTGTTTTATTCCCACAGTTAACATGTCTCTTCACTTATTAGCTCCAAGTAGTCTCCATGGTAACCAACCAGCCCTTGTAAGTCAGTGCAATGAGCTTCACTCATCTTTGTCTAGACTCGTCCCCTCCACAGATGGCATTGGCAGTTCAGTTTTGTATATGCATGTACACACACAAGTTAAATGTAATTTATGGTAAGCTTACAGTTTTAAACTCTCAAAAGTAATAGAATGCAATCTTCATGGTACTTACAGAGACTTTAATTCATCCACACTAACAGGCACGAGACCCACTCTTGCCTTCACTGTATCCCTGTAACTCCTGTTGGAGTCAATTAGACTTCTACATGCACATATAAGGATAGAACTGGTTCCCCTGTTTATTAAATTACAGCTAAAATGCCATGGATAGATAATCCAGGTATTACCTGGGTCAAATTCTGGCTTCAGACATGTATACACACACACACTCCTGTTGAAATCAATGGGAGATGCATGCATGTATCCAAGAATAGAGTGTGCCCATTCAGTAAGTCTTGGTCCCCATGTATACTATGGGAAAGTTAAAGTTCCTAAAAACTTCAGCCAAGATTTTAAAAGATTAGGTACCTAAAGTTGGGCTGCTAATTTTTGATTATTTCAAAATCATGAAGCACACAGTAGCTCCTACTGACGTCAACAGGAACTGCAGGTGCTCAGTACCTTTGAATAATCAGGCCACTTTTACTTTAATCCATATTTAGAAACCAGTTTTGAAAATTCTGGCACACACACACACACATTTTGTACGAGGGGTGTGTATGTGTGTGTGCACACCCTCCCCCCATACAAAAATAAATAAGTTAAAAGAATGCTATTAAGGTTAGACAATCAAGAATTCAGTTTAGGAATTGCCAGAATTAAAATTACTTCTCAGTACAAAGGCTGGCTGGTACTAACATAGTTGATTTTTTTAATGTAGTTTCTTAGGATTTATGTTTTGTTCTGCATTCTTCTTCAAAAATAGAAAAAGAAAGGAAAATTATAAAAAATAACTAGTTATATTAAGTGCAACTATAACTGGTCTTCAGGGTTGGAATGTTAGAAACAGACCTTGGGTAGATGGAAAAGTGGGCAGAGTGCAGGTGAGGTGGTCAAAAGTTCATAATAAGGTCAATTTATCACAGGGCTCTGCAATTTATCAAAATTTATCACCACTACCACCCCCACACAGACGAAGGTCAAAGGAGAATTGCAGTGGTTGTCAATCCCAAATTTGTGTTGCTTCACTTGCATCATCTGCACATTTTTTTCTTAGTTATTGCTTTTCCCTCTAGCAACTGATTGCTTAGTAATTTATTTTCAAATAAGCCAATACTATACAAAAAACTAATTAAACAAGAGTACCTCTCACATAAAACTGTTTAATGGATGTCTTAGTCAAAGTGAAGAAAACCCGCCAAACAACCAACCAAAAAAATCACTTAGGCCTGGTCTACACTAGGCGTTTATGTCGAAGTTAGCGCCGTTACATCGAATTAACCCTGCACCCGTCCACACCGCGAAGGTATTTAGTTCGACATAGAGGTCTCTTTAATTCGACTTCTGTACTCCTCCCCGACGAGGGGAGTAGCGCTAAATTCGACATGGCCATGTCGAATTAGGCTAGGTGTGGATGGAAATCGACGCTAATAGCTCCAGGAGCTATCCCACAGTGCACCACTCTGTTGACGCTCTGGACAGCAGTAAGAGCTCGGATGTTCTGAACTGCCACACAGGAAAAGCCCCGGGAAAATTTGAATTTGAATTCCTTTTCCTGTCTGGCCAGTTTGAATCTCATTTCCTGTCTGGACATCGTGGCGAGCTCAGCAGCACTGGCAACGATGCAGAGCTCTCCAGCACTGATGGCAGTGCAATCTCAGAATAGAAAGAGGGCCCCAGCATGGACTGATCGGGAAGTCTTGGATCTCATCGCTGTGTGGGGCGATGAGTCCGTGCTTTCCGAGCTGCGATCCAAAAGACGGAATGCAAAGATCTATGAGAAGATCTCTAAAGACATGGCAGAGAGAGGATACAGCCGGGATGTAACGCAGTGCCGCGTGAAAATCAAGGAGCTGAGGCAAGGCTACCAGAAGACCAAAGAGGCAAACGGACGCTCCGGATCCCATCCCCAGACATCCCGTTTCTACGAGGCACTGCATTCCATCCTCGGTGCGGCCGCCACCACTACCCCACCACTGACTGTGGACTCTGAGGATGGGATAGTGTCCACGGCCGGATCCTCGGACATGTTAGCGGACGGGGAAGATGAGGAAGGAGATGAGGAGGACGAGGCAGTCGACAGCGCTCACAACGCTGATTTCCCCGACAGCCAGGATCTCTTCATCACCCTTACAGAGATCCCCTACCAACCCTCCCCAGCCGTTACCCCGGACACAGAATCTGGTGAAGGATCATCCAGTAAGTGTTGTAAACATCTAAACATTTATTTGTAACAGAACATGATTATTAACAATTTAAAAAATGGGTTTCTCATGATTAGTTTGATTAACTTAACGGTTCAGTCATGGGCAGTGCAACTATTTGAAAAAAATCTAGCAATGTCCGGTTTTGCATGATTGTCCTGCCCAAGCCGCTCTACTGTTTAGTCCCTGCTACTGCAGCTACAGTAAGATGCGGTCTATATGTCCGGGGATGGAGCAGAAATCCTCCTGGGACATCTCAAGGAAGCTCTCCTGCAGGTAATTTGAAATCCGCTGCATTAGGTTCTTGGGGAGAGCGGCCTTATTGGGTCCTCCGTAGTAGGACACGTTGCCGCGCCACGAGACTAGCAAGTACTCCGGAATCATTGCTTGGCACAGCATGGCGGCATACGGCCCTGGTCTTTGAAGGCTTTCCCGGAGCATTCTCTGTCTGTCGCTCTCAGAGATCCTCATGAGGGTGATGTCGCTCATGATGACCTGCTTTGAATGAGGTAGGGGAATGTTAGTGTTGGGACTGCTTTACCGTTCCTTTACAGAACTGTAACCGCTGGTTTGCAGCCACGCGGTGGAGGCGGGAGAGGGTCAGCCGAAAGGGATCGTTCCCGGGGACAGCCGCGAGGGTGTGGGACAGGAGCAGACTTCCTGCTTGCCGGATTGCTGGCAGCAGGGACCGACATTGATTTCAATGTGAAATGAGGCCATTGCTAATATTAAAGTTTTAAGCTGCCACGAATCTACGGCTTACCATGTCTGCGTGCAAGAGCAATTCCGTTGTCCTGACAGGGTTCTCAAAAGTGCTCTGCAAAACCCCAGACACTGAATGCGAAGGCCGAGAATTCGACCTTGTGCTGAGTGCGCATGTGATAGGTGCTGTGCATGGTCCTGTTCACAGAGAAAGACTATGTTCTTTGTTCACAACTACATTTATCTTTCTGAGGAATTCACTCCCTTTTTCCCATTCCCACAGCCCCATCTGCGACTGTCTCACAACCTAGCCTGTCATCACACTCCCAGAGGCTAGGGAGGATTAGGCATAAGAAGAAGAGGACACGGGAGGACATGTTCTCAGAGCTTATAGCCTGCTCCCGAGCCCAGGCAGCACAGCAGACCCAGTGGCGGGAGAACTTGTCCCAAATGCACCAAGCCAACATGGATCGGGAGGAGAGGTGGCGTCAGGAAGACCAGCAGGCGACTCAAACCCTGCTTGGACTACTGAGGGAGCAAACGGACACGCTCCGGCGCCTTGTGGATGTTCTGCAGGAACGGAGGCAGGAGGACAGAGCCCCGCTGCAGTCCATCTCTAACCGCCCTCCCCCGCCACCAAGTCCCATACTCCCTTCACCCAAAGTGCACAGAAGGAGAGGCGGCAGAGTCCCTGCTAACTCTCACTCCACCCCTGCAGAGAGCTCGAGCAGCAGAAGGCTCTCATTCCCCAAAGTTTGACAAGTTCTTTCCTTCCCGCCTGACACAAGCCCCCGTCCAAGTTTCACTTCCCAGTCCCATGTGTAGTTGATAATAAAAAATATGTTTCTGTTAACTACTGTTTCCATCATGTTCTTTTGGAGGAGGGGGGGAAAGGGGGTTGGTAATTGGACAGGACAGTCACCTTTGGCAGGGTACATAGTCGGGGGCAGGCACAGCAGCAGGGCACATACATAGTGCAGTGATGCAGTGACTACTTACCCTGGTTAGTCTGGGAGGTTCTTTTCATGTTATGTGGTGGGGGGTGGGTTGCTCTGTGACTTTGTGGCAGGGGAGGGCAGTTAGAGATCTTAAGCGGCGGTCCTTAGGCAGGATCACAGAGCCACACAGCAGGGGATCTGTAACCGTCCCCCCCCTGCCACAAAGTCACATAGACCCCCCATACACACAGTCCCTATCAGGAGGGGTGACAGGCTCCGTTGAAAGAACCATCCCACCGCAGCGGAGCCTGTCAGTCCTTGAGTTTAGAAGCTGCATTCGCGCGACTACACTACACCCGCTCCGCACCACAGTCTGCGTCCCAGTTTTAAAAAATTCCCGCGAAAACAGTATTAAAGAAAACGGTGTGCTTTAACAAAGTAGAACTATTTTTATTTTGAAACGTGTGTTGGAAGTGGGGTGAAGGCTTCTCTGTACACAAAATTAAAAAGTCACAGGTTACCCTGCTCACTGTGGAACTTTGCTTTCAAAGCCTCCCGGATGCACAGCGCTTCCCGCTGGTCTCTTCTAATCGCCCGGCTGTCTGGCTGTGAGTAATCAGCAGCCAGGCTAATTTCCTCAACCTCCCACCCCGCCATAAAGGTCTCCCCCTTGCTCTCACAGAGATTGTGGAGCACACAGCAAGCTGCTATAACAATGGGGATATTGGTTTCGCTGAGATCACAGCGAGTCAGCAAGCTTCTCCATCTCCCCTTGAGACGTCCAAAAGCACACTCCACCACCATTCTGCACTTGCTCAGCCGGTAGTTGAAGAGTTCTTTTTCAGTGTCCAGGGCACCTGTATAGGGCTTCATGAGCCAGGGCATTAGCGGGTAGGCTGGGTCCCCGAGGATCACTATAGGCATCTCCACATCCCCAACAGTTATTTTGTGGTCCGGGAAGTAAATACCTTGCTGCAGCCGTCTAAACAGACCAGAGTTCCTGAAAACACGAGCGTCATGAACCTTGCCCGGCCATCCGACATTGATGTTGGTAAAACGTCCCCTGTGGTCCACCAGTGCTTGCAGCACCATGGAAAAGTAGCCCTTTCTGTTAATGTACTGGCTGGCCTGGTGGTCCGGTGCCAGGATAGGGATGTGAGTTCCATCTATGGCCCCACCGCAGTTTGGGAATCCCATCGCTGCAAAGCCATCTATGATCGCCTCCAAGTTTCCCAGGGTCACTACCTTTGGCAGCAGTACATCAACGATTGCCTTGGCTACTTGCATCACAACAACCCCCACGGTAGATTTGCCCACCCCAAACTGGCTCGCGACTGACCGGTAGCTGTCAGGCGTTGCAAGCTTCCAGAGGGCTATGGCCACTCGCTTCTGGACAGTCAGGGCTGCTCGCATCCGGGTGTCATTGCGCTTCAGGGCAGGGGACAGCAACTCACAAAGTTCAAGGAAAGTTCCCTTCCGCATGCGGAAGTTTCGCAGCCACTGTGATTCATCCCAGACCTGCAGCACTATGCGGTCCCACCACTCAGTGCTTGTTTCCCGTGCCCAGAATCGCCGTTTCACAGCATCAACATGACCCATTGCCACCGTGATGTCCTCGGCGCTGGGTCCCCTGCTTTCTGAGAGGTCTGTGCTACTCTCAGACTTCAGGCCATCACCGCGTTGACGTAGCCTCCTCGCCTGACTTTTCTGCATCTGCCTCAGGGCAACCTGTATGATAAGCTGCGAGGCGTTGAGAGCGGCCACAACTGCAGCGATGGTTGCAGCGGGCTCCATGCTCACAGTGCTGTGGCGTCCGCGCTGTCAATGACTGGAAAAGTGCGCGAAATGATTTCCCGCCGGCGCTTTCAGGGAGGGAGGGAGGGCGGGAGTGATGGACGGATGACGACAGTTACCCAAAAGCACCCTGGCCCCTTTTTTTTTTACCCAGAAGGCATTTGCGGCTCCACCCAGAATTCCAATGGGCGGCGGGGACTCCGGGAACTATGGGATAGCTGCCCACAGTGCACCACTTCCAATGTCGACGCTTTCCCCGTTAGTGTGGACTCACAAAGTCGAATTACTGTCCTTAGTGTGGACACACACGTTCGACTTTGCAATATCGATTCCAAATATTCGATTTAAGTAAAATCGAACTACTCTCGTAGTGTAGACAAGGCCTTATTTTTCATGTCATCCTTAAGAAACAGAAAAAGCTAGCAAGACGTTTTTCCAGACTAGGGACTAACATGAAGATTTAATGTACTTGAGAAACTGTGGTTCTTTTCCCCATTGCTGTCAGTTGGCCAAGAATCCCAACCCCAGCCCAGTAAACAAGTGATCAGTGAGAGTCTGAGGAGAGCTCACTCCGCCTGACACTTAAAAGGGCAGAGGCAAATGGAGGAAGGAAAATCAACAGTCTTAAAGCAGTCAGCACTAGATAAGTGATTCCATGGTCACTAGTATAGAAAGTGCTTAGGGGAGAGGATATGTGAGTCCTACAATGCTTTAAACTGTGAGAACTCACTGAGCTACGGGCTCTCATAATTTGTACTGACTTCACATTTTTGGACCCCACTCAATTTCATTACAGCAAAATTTTGAGGTAAACCATCCAAAACTTATAGCAAAATTGAAAATATGCCAGCAATTTAGTTAGAAGACAAAATGTCTGGGTTGGCTTTTAGTGTTAAATATTAGCAAACTGGGGACAAATAATCATCTTTAAGTCTCTCCATCTTACATAGTTCTCATCACTCATCCTCTCCCTCCCAGGTCCAAACCTTGTAATGGCACACACACACACACAAAATTCAAAACAACAAAAAAAAAAGTGAAGGGCAAGAATGATTGATAAGTTAAACTCACCAGACTCTGTAAAAACTTTCATTATGAAGGTTCAGCCTGACCATTTCCCCGTGAGGCTGCCTCTAATATTACATATAATCAAGGTACTACTTGCCTAAGAAAACAATAAGATCACCAATGTTGCTCTGGACAGAGCGTGGGAATACACACAGTTTCACATACGGATTCATTTTTTCCCTAGAAGTTCAAGGAAGTAACAGTTGTCCTTTTATTTTTACAGTGACAATTGATCACCAACATCCCATAATACTTCAAGAAAGTATTAGTTAACCCCTTTGCAACCTCATCTAGAGCCAGATTGTGAGAGGCCCTTGCAAGGGTGTATGGGAGCGGAGGCCGCATAGAAAGACTTCACCCTTTACAACTGCACAAGCCTCTTTTCTTAGGCTTTTGGGGAAGCACAGGGATTGCTCATTATTACTCCTGCTCCCACCTCCACCCATGAACTACCTGAAAAGGGGGCACATGTATCATAGGGAGTATTATCTGCACACCTCCAATGTGGAAGGAGCAAGACCAGGAGAGAAAGTGCCTGCCAGAGCCAAGATTTCCCTGGTGCTCTCTCTGGGGCAATGGGAACCACCTCCTATAGAGGGAGATGACATAAATGCCAAGATCCATCCCCAAATGTGCAAGTATAGACAGGGCCCTCTGTACTAGCAATTCTGAGGCTAAAGGCCCTTTGTTGCTAGTCCCCATACAAATAGGAACCAAGTCACATGGCAAATTCAGGAAGCAAACAGTAACAGCACGGAAATGTGAACCGCCCAATGTACCTTAAATGGCCAACCGAAATGGAGATGGTCAGGCATTTTTTGGAGAAACATTTTTAGTTGAAAAATGCTGATTCATCAGAACTGAAACGCTTTGCAGAAACACATCAGCTTCTATGGGAAGGTTTCTCAGGCCCAGGATGGAATTTCTGGTCAGAAAGTGGGGAAAAACGCACCTCTCCAAAATAGCCTGCTCTATCTGTTTCAGATCAGAGACTTGAATCCAGTTTTGCTATGACCTAGCTGCCTACCCTAACCACCAGGCTATAGAGTGAATCTCTCTTGCCCACAATATATTTATTTATACAAAAGCAAACAGCTCCAACAGGAGTGATTGAGAGAGAAGCACTCACACTAATTATTGTCCACTAGTTAGGCCACTCCCCTGGGATGTGGGAGACCTAAGTTCAAGTACCTCCTCTGACTGGTTTAGAAACACTCTGGGGTAGGTGGGTTGTAGTCTCTCTCTCTCTCTCCTTTCCTCATGAACATTTTTGAAAGGTCTGTTTTTGGTTCTTATAGAGAATAAAACCAAATGTTGAAACCTCAAAATATTTCTCAAAATAGAACTCTTGTTTTCTGGCCAGTCATACTCTGAGACCTAAAGATGACAATTTAAATGTATCCGATTAGCTGTTTGTTTCTGGTAAAAAGAGATAATGTACTTCTCCCATAAACCCAAAATATTTACTATGCTTTCTTAGGCCTCTATAGCTCTGTATTTCTTGACTCCATTGCCAAAACCTCCAGTTTACTTCCTGCAAACTCCCACAACTCACTTC
Organism: Trachemys scripta elegans; assembly: GCF_013100865.1. NCBI lineage: Eukaryota > Metazoa > Chordata > Testudines > Emydidae > Trachemys > Trachemys scripta. Next base: position 225,185,513 of record NC_048299.1, on the reverse strand, counting down.
TGTGTTGTCACTACAAAAATCTGCAAAAACAGAAAAAATGAAAACGTAGGGAGAGCGTAAAAATAATATCAGCATAAATAAGGCAGGGATTCCAGAGTTGATTGGATTATTTGATAACTAGTCAATAAAGCCTCCATTTTAAAATTGAAATTAAGCTCCCATAGAATTTCCTGACTGCTGAACTAGAGTATCCCAGAAACATAATAATTGCCAGGGTGGATAAGATCAGCTGTCCATGCAGCCCAGTATCCTTCCTCCAACGGTGGCCAGTACCACGTGCTTCAGAAGAAGGTGGACAAAACCCTGCACTAGGCAGTCATGTAATAATCTGCCCATAGAGAATATTTCTTCCTAACCTCCCTCAGTCATAGGTTGGTTTAGGCTCTGAAGCATGTTTTCTGATCTTGTTTAAAAAATCCTTATTATTGTAACTCTAGCTATGCTCGTTACCCATCTAACTGTTCAATCCAGTTTTGAATCCCATTAAACTATTAGCTTTGATATTGTATCAGTGAGTTCCATGAATTAATTGTACATTGTATGGAAAAGTATTCCTTTTTATTAGTTTCAAATTTTCTGCCAGTCACTTTAATTGAATGTCCGAGAAGTGCCAGGTCTGCATTCACTATACCATTCAGTATTCTGTGTATTTTTATCATGTCCTCATTTATTTGCCGCTCTTTCCAGTAAACATTATATATTATATACAAAGTTGAACTGATATCCTTATCCTGGGTAGCTTCTTGCTGAGCAGCATTAAGTCACTTTGCACCAAGGGTTGGCTGTAGCCAGAGTCCAACAGACTCTGGGGTTTTCCTATTAACCCAAATGGGAAATGTAAACTTGGGGGTATTCACTGGACACCTGCTGGAAGTCGCCATGATTACACTGCATGTTGGGACAGTCCCAAGGTATGAGTGGAAAGCCCCAGCCACTGCCTGGAAGTAACTTTTGCAACAAATATCATCCTGCTCTGACCAGCTAGTTGTCAATGTCCAGAGGCCTTTCTGGAGGGTGCTCAGGGAAACCTTCCTTCTCTTCTCCCCTTCAACTCTTCCTGTTCTGTGAAAGCAAAATCCATTATAGTCTCTGTCACTGGGCCATGGTAGGTTTCAGAGTAGCAGCCGTGTTAGTCTGTATCGGCAAAAAGAAGAACAGGAGTACTTGTGGCACCTTAGAGACTAACAAATTTATTAGAGCATAAGTGGGCTGTAGTCCACGAAAGCTTATGCTCTAATAAATTTGTTAGTCTCTAAGGTGCCACAAGTACTCCTGTTCTTCTTTTTTTGGGCCATGGTAGTCTATTTCCTGGCTCTTCTTGTGTCTAGCCTAATCCAGACCCTCCTTTCATGGCTCATGCAGGTCTATGCAACCATTATTTACTATTAACACCAACCTAATGACAGAGTGTGTCCCCAGGTGTTTCACACCTGGGAGAGAATTTTAAAGGGACTGCAGTGAGAAGTTGTACTACTTGGTTTATAGTTCTATTTTGGGAATAGGTCAGAGGGAGCAAGAGATATTCCATGTGGTTTGCAGATCACTCTTCCTTTCTCTCCCTCCCTCCATTATACCTGCAATTGGGGGGAGGATGAAGCCAGACAACTGTCTGGTGTTTTGGGGATAGTGCAAAAGGCATGATTTCCTACCACCCCTCTTCTGATTTTTGCCTGGCTGGTTTGTCCTTGTTCGAGGGCTGCTCACAGAGCTGACCAGGGGATAACCATTTGGTTTTGCAGCAACTTTCAAGGTTTTAAAATGTCTTTTGGTTCCACATTGTAACAAAACCAAAACTTTTGAATATTTTCACAGCAATGGAATTGTGTCCAAGGGTCTGTTTTTGAATGGAGAGCATCAGTCTTTTGATTCAGGAAGAAGTGTGGAAATGTCAGTCAATGAATCCTAGCGGTTAGGGCACTGGCCTGGAATGTGGGAGATCCAGGTTCAAGTCCCTGCTCTGCTTGATTCAAAGCAGCATTCTTCCATCCCTGATTACTCCTACTCATTTGTAGAGCTGACCAAGAGACTTGAACTTAGGTCCCTGACCAGTTCCCCAGTCACCAGGCCATAGAATGAAATTGTCTCTTTCTCCCACCCCCATCCTGTTTCAATGAAACAGCTATTTCAATTAAATAAAATGTCATTGGAAATGTTCCAACCAGCCATAGCTGTGCACACTGCACAGTTTACTCCAGCCCTAGACCAGCTTTGTGATTAATGGGGATCCAAGTTCTCTTTCACACACACTTAACACAATTCAGACCATGAGATGCTCCCCTGGTCCGACTACAAAATGGTAATAAAAAAGTAACAAGTTATTGTCCTCCTCCTGGAGTTGGAGATAGGATGTGCTTGTGAGATGCAGGCTTTCCATGGACAAAGGATCACCAAAATATAGGCACCGTTAGTGGGCACTTGCTTTGTGGTTACTTAAGGTCAACCCTGCCTATGAACACTTCTGTAACTCCCACTTGGGGTAGAGTTTTTGGTGCTGACAGAAGCAGATAGACCAAGAATCAGGATTAGTGTCTCTGGAGAGCAGTTCATATTTGTTTCTAGAGAGCTTCAAGCAGAGTGACCTTTCCCTTAAATAAGATACAGAAACAGCATCAGTGGGCTCCCAATGCTTGTGCTGCTCATAAAGCCAGGAATATATTGTGGTAGGGAGGGCTCTGAAATTTCCTCTCTTTGCAGCATTAAGAAAGGTAACATGGTGCCACTACTTCACAGTAGCATTCTTGCCTGATAAATGCATGCAAAGATTCTCTGAGAAGCAGATGGAAAGCAGCTGCATGCAGACATCCACTGAGATCATGGCTTTGTTAAGAAACCAAATCTTGCAGATGTTAAAATTTCTACTTTACCTTCTGAATAAAATCCACATAGGAATTCTATTTTAAATATATCCAGCTCGTTGTTTGTTACAGAGACCCTCCTTTTTTGTAATAGCAGATGAAGTTTCAATGAAGAAAAACATAGATGACACTGACAGAAACACTTGAAATAATTCCAAGTTATTGATCTAGCATCATGCTATTATGGCCCTAATCCCACAGTCACACCAAATAGGCAGAACCTTACTGAAGTCGATCAGGTTCCCCATAGACACAAACATCCACTCTCCTGACTCTAGCTGCAGAACCTGGACCCATGTGTGCATGTAGCTGTTGATCCATCAGCAGCACCCAGGACATAGTAAGAAGATAACTTTTCAAAAGCCGTATCACACCAGCAATAATAACGATGTGCTACTAAACAAAATGTTAATGTTAACTACAGATCATGCTACATAGACAGCCCTGAAAATCCTGTTTTCCCCCTCTTTACAAAAGTAACAAACCAAACAAAAGTAATGGAGTTTATTGGCTATTTTGGAAGTGGCTTAGACTGAGGATCTGATCTGTCTCTTTCACGGGCTTAAGGAAACCAGTGGCAAGACATTTGCCCATTAAATGAGAGTTGTCATTAACTTATCCTTTAGTCATTTTAATAACATGTTTTTCCATTATAAATCAAGTACATTTTCTTTGAAATAAAGAGAAGTAGCCCGTTAAAATACAATTTTGTTGATTTTGAAGGAGTTAAGACTGTTTGGTGTAGATTTTCCTCCCATGCCACTGCCTTTCTTGAAATTAGCACAACCTAAAGCAGCTTGCGTGAACTCTTTCTTATGCTAAACAGACCTTGTTAGTTTAATGAACAAAAGCTTTGATTGTAAATGTAAATATGTGTGAGAATCTAGAGTCAAAGTACTTGGTGGCTTTTTTTTTGAATGACTTGGATCGGTGCAGGTTTCCAAATAAAGATTTTAATTGCATCCACTTGCACCGATTACAATATCAAAGCACAGAAGTTATAAAAACAGAAGGTTCATGCACAATGGTTATTTCACTGTCTGTTTTGAAAACAGACTAAACTCAGTTATAACGATCATTTCTTTAAAGCACTTTAAAGATGATCAGTAACAGAACGGTCTGTGGTTTTTAACTCAAAATGCAACATAAAATCACTCTAGCCTAGCATCCAAATTTTGCTCTTGTTAACATTCACAACACAATGGAATTTCAATGGAAAGTACATGTATTTAATTAAGGGCAGAATTTAAATAATGTTATAAATACAATTTTAATACCTAGTTCCAGAATTTAAATAATGTTATAAATGCAGTTTTAATACCTAGTTCCAAATGTTTCAGTGCTCATAAGATGTGGTTTCTGTGGGATGACACCCATCACATTAACTTACATTTTGATGGAATAACAGCGTTTAGTACTTACACAGTGCAGGACCACACTAATTCACACTGATGACCAAGAAACACATCACAGATCACCAAGGTTTGCAAATTAATGAATAAGGGGAAATCTTCAAAGGCATGGAAGGGAATTAGGTGCTATCTCCCATTGATTATCATTGAGAGCCCTTTGTGCTCTTGAAAAATCTGCCCTTAAGTGAACTAAAGTAATTAAAACAAACAAAGATTCTACACCACAATATGTATTTTGATCATTTATTTTAACAATTGTAATTAGGTTGTATTTATATTTTATAATTTCCTGATATAAGCTATAGTATGTTTATTGTATAAATAAATGATGTCTCAACCTTTGATGAGAAGTGGGGAAGAACATATTTTTTTTGTTCCAAAAGTGGATGAATGAGGTTCTACTGTAGTGCTTTACAATTTCAAGGAGCTTTGAAAACGATACGTAATAACAAAAAATATTGTACATCCAGGCCCCATTCCCACAAAAAGAACCAGGCAAGTGGACCATGCTGCCTGCTTGGAGCCTCATTGACTTCAATGGGGCTCAGCACAGGCACAAGGGTTCACTCATGCAGTTCTCTTTACAGGATTAGGGCGTTATCTCCTTCATCCAAGATCTGAAAGCTCTTACAAAGGTGAGTATTGTTCTCATTTTACAGATGGGGAAAATAGTTAAGCTAAGCAACCTGACAAGTTCACACAGCAAGCTATTGGGAGGGTCAGGAGAACTCTAAGTCATATACTTAGTTTATAGGAATACTAGTCTTTCTATAACTTGTGTTGATTTAACGCCTTGTTTTTTCCCCCCGTTCCTTATCAAAGACCCAATTCTGTCTCCCTTACTCATGCTGAGTAGTTCCACTGAAATCAACGGGACTACTCATGGAGTAAAGAGCTGCTCAAGGTGAAGAAATAGAGCATAATCAGATCTCAAATCAGCATACTATGTACATTTCAGCCACAATCTCTAATAAAGTGGCCAACTTTTGTACCCAGATACATGATTTGTGTTGCTGCATTTCTGAGGATTTACAGGGAATTTCAGCTTCAGATATGTTTAAACTGGCTATTTTACTGAAATCTCATTTCTGTCCAGTCCCGTTCTCAGGTTTACATTGGTGTATAGAAGCTCCTAATGTCTGACAGATGGAGACTTGGAGAAGAAGGAGATGGACAGAGATGGAAAGTGTGGGAAAGGAGATATTTGCTCTAGTATTCCCACCAAAAGCCGGACCTAAGAGGTGCTGAATGCCCCTCAATTCCCAATGTATGTGTGTCAGAGAGAGAGAGAAAGAGAGAGAAAATTGGGTCCAGAGATGTTAGTATATGTTAAAAAATGGTGCGAGGAGACCAAGAATAACAATGTGTGATTTTTTCAGCCATGTTTAAAATGGGATAATAAAAGTGAGGAAGGATGAGGACATTCATCTCAGACTCTATCTCCACCAATCAGTAGTGGGGATTAGACAGAGAGTGACATGTAACACACACTTGAGGATAACTCACTCAGGCACTAAATACACTTTTTAAGAGCTGAAACCCCCAAATGGTAAGCGTAAGTTACAAACTGCATCAGCTGTAATCTTTTCTCATGTCCACTACTGCTTTCTTCCTTCTGGCCTTACGTTCAAAAGAGTTAAAGGGGCAGATTCTCAATTCATGTTCAGGACATTTACACTGCTCAGGTGATACAAAGGGGCCAGATTCTAGCCTCAAAGACCAGCAGGGAATTCCGCGGGCCCGGAGAACTCCTTGAATGCATACAGCTGGCAGAGGTGGGTTCTGCACTAGCTCTCCATCCAGCGTAGGGGGTGTTTCAGGGCCAGGAAGGCCCTGCCTATCTTCCAGTGGTACAAGGTCTATTAAATCTTCTCTGTCAGTTGCACAAGTTAGAGCAGCCCCTCAGCAGCTCTGATACACCATAAGGCTGACAAACCCTCAAAATCAAGAAGCTTTATTCCTCGACACCACCAACCACAACATGATTTGTGCCCTGAGTAGAACTCTGCCATGGGGAGAGAATCTGACCCAATGTGTTTAAAGAGTAAAATACTCCCCTGGAATCCTTGTCACCTCCTGGTTTTATTTTTCAGTGTTTCAATGTACTTGTCACTGTCGTCTCTGCCTTTCAATCCCCTAACTCCTATAATTGAACCCGAGGGGTAGTTTAAATGGCTGTGAACATCTTTGAGGGGATTATGCTTTTTAATCATGCTTATATGATGAATATTTGAGGCTATGTATTCATTGTGTAATCAGTGATAAAAATTTAAATCCCCCAAAAATGTTAGCCAATTTAAAGCACCAAGGATTCAGTTAAGGGCATTAAGGGATTAGAAATTAGAGATAAAGGTAGCCAAGGGGCAAATTCAAAGTCATTATAAAACCCTGGTAAAAATGAAACATTCTCTATGGTTTTAAAACAGAATTAAAAACTAGATGATTTTCCCAGGAAAAAGTGGGCATTTTATCAGGCTTCTATCTTTATCTAGCTGCCTTTGAAACTGCTCTAGATTCCATAAGAGTTTCACTGCATGTTCTGTATTAGTGCTGCCCTGAGGAAAATACTCATAGTTTTTCTCCCTGGCCATCCCTGAGACAATCAGCAGTTTCTACTATCCCATGTGGAGAGCAGCAAAACATGGTAGATAAGGCACAGAACTGCAGCAGAGGTGAGGGGAAGAGAATGGTTACATGAAACACAGCTGGCCCTCACACACAGCAAATGCCACTCTGTGTGGTAGGGACCCTGCAGCTTTTGGGTGGGGTAAAGCTGGGGATCAGCCTTTTCCATACCATTTTCCCCTGCTTCCAGCAACAGCTCCCTCCCTTGTGTGTTGCTTTTCTCCTTTTAATCATATAAGAAGAAAGTAAAGATATTTTCCCCAAAGTATATTTATGTTCTCTTCTTAAATGCACCCTGACTTGACTTAGTCCTAAAATGCTGAATTAACTTCATCAGGGATACGAGGGGGGACACATCTGTCTACTCTAAAGTAGAGAATTTGGAGTAACTTAAGCACCTGTACAACTGAGAAGTGTGGGACTTAAAACAAATCAGATGTGCTCACACACCAATTAAAGAGCAGAATTTAAGAGTTAATCCGTTTTAACTTTTTTCATACCCTAGGGCCATACGTCTCAAATGCCTTAAGTACATAGATCTATATTTGGACAGATAAATAAGAGGCCTGATTTTCAAGAGTGCTGAGCACTGCAATTGCTATTGATTTCAATACATCTATTGATTACTTCAGTGGGAGCTGCAGCTGCACAGCGAAGCAAGGTCTTGGCCCTGATGAGCTTAAAGTCTAATTCTGGATGTGATACGAAAAATAGTCAGGGAAGGGATGGGGTATGGAAGGGTGGCAATAACATGGTTACTTGGTTTATGCATGTGAATTTCTTGAGGGTTCATTAAAAAGGATGATGACTTTTTTCCAGTAATTGACCTGTTTCTTTAAAGCATCATGGAAATAGTGAGTCTTAAGGGGAGGTAGCTTAATGAAGACAGGGCATTAGCTTTGCACAACAGAACAGGAAGGGTATTCTATGTGCAGGGACAGCATGGAAAAAGGCATAGAGACTCTTGGGAGAGTAATAGGCCAACAGAACAGTGAGACTAGCTTCAGTGCCAGAACAAGGCAGGAAGGTGGATAGGAGGAGACTGCACTTAAAAGTAGTTAGCACTTTTGCAATAACTACATTCACTGTAGCAGTACTCAATGTTAGAGGGGAAAATTCTGCTCTCAGCATACAGCCAATAAAGTTATTTTGCATTTATGCCAGGGTCACAAAGCAGGATTTGACTCACAATCTCCAGGGCACATCTGCCTTTTGGTTACAATATTTTTAACATAAGTTGCCAGAAGCTGTGTTAGGAAATCCAATAGAAGCATATACACACACACATGCCCCGCTCCCAAATGCCCCCTTCCCCATTGTTGCCATATTGAACAAAAGAATTATATTAAGAATTTCTTAGTATTAAATATCTCTACAATATTTGCAATGATTATACAGTAAATAGAAATACTTGGACACATAGTTAATTTCCTGGCCACTCATAAAATGACATCCTCTTCCTTCTTGTCAATTTCACACACCGCTCTGTATGTTCAGAGCTAGTGGCTTGCATTTCCCCACCATTGTAATAGCTGTTCTCTCTTCTAGCTACCAAAGCCTCACATTCTGTAACCTTTGCCCTTTCATTCAATCAGAGCCAAAACGCTACCTTTAGAAAGCTAGCATACCAGAGAAAATGGAAGTATGAGGCTGTGTAACCAAATGTGCTATTATCGTGCCCTGTTTGTGATTGAGGTTTATTTATTAGAAGCTTGTTTTGAGAATTTTTAATCCATTCAAAATATTATAGGTTTAACATTTTTCTAAAGCAACCACAGCTTTTGAAGGTCTGGGTTCTACTCAACAGCACAATGCCTTTAAAACTGAACCCTTCTCCCATTGTGGGAACTCAAGGAAAGTAAATATTTAAAGAAAAAATAAATTTACCTGCATTTGCTTTGTAGTCTCCCTGCTATTATTATGAATTACTCAGAATGATCTTTCTGTCCAAAAAATCAGCTTTTCGCCTGACACAAGAGAACTTCACCTTCTTTTTGATCCTACAAAAGAAGCCATGTGGAAATGATTGAGAGTGACGTCACAAATTCAGCATTATGATTTAAATTCAGGATCAAGCAGGAGGAGGGGGGGGAGGAACTACATACATCCATGATTGCTGTGTTTGAGTCTTTCATATACAAGCTTAAAAAAGACATCCCCGCTATGAAAACCTGAAGAACACCATGTGTTCTTTAATAAGAACAGCTGTTTGTCCTGGTGTCTTAGGCCAAACATTCTCCTCCATCTCTGGCTTTACTTTTGTGCTAAGCACTTTTTGGTTACTATTCTCTGTACCATAGGTGACTGCTGTCTTTTAGAAGGAAAAGCATGTATATATATGTACATGCAGCACCTGGAGATCAGGTACCCTTAAAGTATCTCAGGTTGGGCACCCAAAAAATTTGAAGTACGTATGTCTACACAGCAAAAAAAAAAAAAAAGACCTGCAGCAGGAAGCCTCAGAGTACATCTACACAGGCATAAAAGACCAAGGGAGTGGCCATGGAGCATGATCTCTGGTACCCTCCACACTCCCAGACCCCCGCACTCCCAGGCTCCAGCCAGAGCCTGGATGTCTATACAGCAATTATTTAGCCCCACGAGTCCAAGTCAGCCCAAACAGTCTGACCCAGGCCTGCTGCAGGTTTTTTATCCTTGTGTAGACATACCCTCAGAGCCAGATCAACTAACTCAGGCTCACGCTACAGAACCACAAAAAAACAGTGTAGACATTCGGGCTTGGCTGGAGTCTGTACCCTGAAACCCAGTGAGGAGGATAGGTGTTAAAGATGAGGTCCAGCGCAAACCCAAATGTCTACACTGTTATTTTTGCCCCCATTAGCCTGAATCAGTTGACCCGGCTCTGAGACTCACTGCCAGGGGTCTTTTTTTTTGGCAGTGCAGACGTACCCTTAAAGAGGTCAATCTGATTAGTTTATTAACCCAATTGCGAGGTGATTTGGTTACAGTATATAAGTACTTTCATGGCCAGAACACATCAGGTACTAAAGAGCTCTTTTAATTTAGCAAAGAAGGGCTCAACATGAACCAATGGCAGGAAGATGAAACAAGACAAATTTAAATCAGAAATAAGGCACACATTTTTCACAGTGAGGGTCATTAACCACTGGAACTAAGTACCAATGGAAATGATGACTTCTCCATCTCTTGGAGTCTTCAGATCAAGACCAGATGCCTGCTTAGACGATATGCTTTAGTCAGACAAGTTACTGGGCTCAATACAGGGTAATTCAGTGAAGTATACTGTGTTATACAGGTCAGACTAGATGATCTAATGATTCCTTCTGGCCTTAAACTCTATGTATCTATGACAAGCAGCAATAGTTCTTTGAAAGTTTTGTTTCTAGGTGCAATAGCTCTCGATACGTAGCTAAAGCAAAAAGAGGAGAAGTTACCCTGTAACTTGTTAGTATAGAACCCAATGGCAATGAAAGAAGAGGAGGGTGGTGAGGCAAGAAATGGTAATAGTTAGTAATAGTTAGTTATGAGAAGCCATCTAGAGACACTATACTGGCTAGCTGCGGTAAGAGCAAAAATGGCTTAGTACAGAGGGGGCTCAATCCTTCGGGGGTCCTTAAGTGGCATGGAGATAGATGTGTAGGGGAAATATGTATACACTCAACAGGGACACAGCCCACAACCACACTATGGCCCTCCTACAGAAAAGCATTTAAGCACATACTTAAACCCATCTCTTTTCAGTAAAGCTTGCTTAACATTAAACATCTGTTTTGCTGACTAGGGAACAGGGATGGGCTGCTGGGTTAGGGCCTACATAGGCACTGTGCTCAGCATGGTGAGCCAGCCATTTCTGGAGGCATGTATTGGAGGTTAGAGTCTGGTTTGGGAACCTCTCTCCCTCCTCCCAACCCTGACGCGGAAATGAAGAGGGCACCAGCTCTTCTTTTCTTGAGGGCGAAAAAAAATTCTGAGCAGTTTGATCTCCAATCTCATAGAGTAGTGAGTAGCTGCCCACTTTGCTGAATAACCCCCACCTCACTCCAGCCCTACACAGGACTGGGTCTAGAACCCTGAAGACAGGGAGGAAAGCCTGAAGTCATGAGGCCTGCAGAAGATAAATGCACCTACTACCAGAAGTACAGCAGAAAGAACAGTATAGGGGGGAGGGGGAGGGAATGATAGCATTCTGCTGAAGCTGGGAGAGAAACGTGGCTCTAGAACAGGGGTGGCCAACCTGTGGCTCTGGAGCCACATGCGGCTCTTCAGAAGTTAATATGTGGCTCCTTGTATAGGCACCAACTCCGGGACTGGAGCTACAGGCGCCAACTTTCCAATGTGTTGGGAGGTGCTCACTGATCAACCCCTGGCTCTGCCCCCACTCCACCCCTTCCCGCGCCCTCCCCTGAGCCTGCCGTGCCCTTGCTCCTCCCCCCCGCCCCAGAGCCTCCTGCACACCACGAAACAGCTGATCAGTATGTGCAGGGAAGGAGGGGGAGGTGCTGACTGGCGGGGCTGCCAGTGGGTGGGAGGTGCTGGGAGTGGAGTGGGGTGGGGATCTTTTGGGAGGAGGGCTGCTGACATATTACTGTGGCTCTTTGGCAATGTACATTGGTAAATTCTGGCTCCTTCTCATGCTCAGGTTGGCCACCCCTGCTCTAGAAGTATGAAGGGGCAAAGAAGAGAGAGAGAAAACAATAAGCCTAAAATAAAATAGAAGAGAAATTGGTTTGAATGTACCATAGAACTTTTGAGGCTCTAGGCATCCCAATGTTTTCCCTGCTGCTTTACAAAGCTGTGAATTGCACATTTATAACACAGTAGCTGGTCCAAAAAGCAAGTTCAGAGCCATTTTCTTCATATGAATTCAGTTAGAAAATCTAATATAAAAACATGGATATATGAAGATCTCCCCCCACTCCGAAAGGCTTCTAGTCTTCACAGAATCCCAGATTGATCCCTGGTTTTCTCTCCCCTCATCCAACATACAGATTGCAGCAGCTTCTGTGGAGCCAGGCAGTTCAGCTTCATACCCACAACCCCTCCCTTTTCTCTTGCATAGAACATGCCTGTGACAATAAGGAACATGGAAGTGAACAGTTTATCCACTTTAACCCCTTAGTGAACGTAATGCTAGAGGATGGGAATATTTATAATCTCCCCCCCCTTTGTCGTTAGGCATTTGAAGTGAGAAGACAGCGAAGAATTTCCCTGAGAATAGCCATGTGCAAGTATCCAAAAGCCATTTTTTTGGTGTAAGGGGAAAAAAAGGTATCTTTCACCACCAATAAATAATAAATGAGTCCTAAACTCTTCCTTAGCACTAAATACATCTCAATGCTGTGGAAACATTTCATTTGATAGTAATTTCTAGGACAATATATCCCCTGCTGCTTGTAGTCTTCACTAACAAAACAAAACAAAATTAAGATAAGAACATTAAGTCCCAAGGGTGGCTGGCTCATTTCAATATTTAAGCCTTTCTTCACTCCTCCATCAACATTCGTGTCAATATTTTAATAAGGGAAGGAAAGCAATTAACACACCAGAAAACACATATCCCCAAACTCAGGAAGTTGTCCATGAAGCAGAAATAATAGCTACATCTTTTTGCAGAAGAAAAGGACAGAGTAGGTGCATAGTGTGTGGCTCACAACTCGCTCCAAAGTTAGATTGCAGGGTGGACACAAATGTGTTATTACCACTTCCAGCTGGAGAGAAAAACCCAAGCTGAAAATCTGTAAGATTATTTTAATGAATGTCTTCACACTCATGGCTGCACTACATGAACAAACTTCTTATCAGCACTGCATCATCAGTGCAGCTTCACGAAGGGCGGTGCAACTCCCTGAGTATCATACTTCAGCTTCCACCATTGCTACTACCAGTGGTGATTTATGGCTCTGAAGTTTGCTGATGCAGACAAGACCATTTACTGGAAATAGTCCCATCTGACAGCAAATATTTGCTATATATTAATCTTACAATGAGAGACTATTTTAAAGATCAGATTGCAAGCTGTAGCTAAAGTGTGAGCCATTTCTTTGTTACTGTTTTAAATATTACACTTCAATCTAAATTTCCAAATACAGCCATTTCCACATAATTATAAAAATTAAACAAAAAACTTTTTGTATTTTAAACCTCTCAGTCTCTTCAGTTTTTCTAGTAAACAGGAGTGATCACAAAATCATATGGTTTTTGATACAAGTATGAAAGCTTTATCTAAGACCATAGCATTATTTCAATGATTATATATCACTGATTTTATGTATCTATTAAGTAAACTGATTCTCTACATTAATTGCACTACATAAAATTAAATTAGATGGTAAAAGTTTCCATCTATGTTTAATAACACAGGCAAGCTATTTTACAGTACTTTCCCTTGATAATCCAATTTTACATACAGTCTAATGCAAGAAGTGTTTGTAAACATAATGGCCCACATCCTTAACTGGTATGAACTGGTATAGTTCCATTGATTTCAGTGGTGCTATGCCAATTTACAGCAGCTAAGGATCTGGTTCAGTACCTTAAAATGAATCTCGAACGGCATTCCTTATTGAGAAAATAGGTATGTGGTTTAAGCAAGGAGTATTGAGTAAAGCTGAATAATCTCCTTCATGAGTTATTTCTTTGTAGGTGACAGGAAACTGTCTCCACCACAGCATTTCCCTGGGCATGTGGGGTTTTGTACCCCAGGCATAAGAACAGCGATACGGGGTCAGACCAATGGTCCATCTAGCCCAGTATCCTGTCTTCCGGCAGTGGCCAATGCCAGGGGCTTCAGAGGGAATGAACAGAAGAGGCAATCATCAAGTGATCCATCCCATCATCCACTTCCAGCTTCTGGCAGTCAGAGGCTAGGGACACCTAGAGCATGGGGCTGCATCCCTGACCATCTTGGCTAAAAAGCCATTGATGGACCTATCCTCCATGAATGTATCTAATTCTTTTTTGAACCCCGTCATATTTTGGCCTTCACAACTTCCCTGGGCAACAAGTTCCACAGGTTGACTATTCGTTGTGTGAAGTACTCCTTCCTTTTGTTTGTTTTAAACCTGCTGCCAATTAATTTCATTGGGTGACCCCTGGGTCTTGTATTATCTGAAGGAGTAAATAACACTTCCTTATTCACTTTCTTCATACCACTCATGATTTTATAGACCTCTATCATATTCCCCCTTAGTCATCTCTTTTCCAAGCTGAAAAATGCCTATCTTCCAGTGGCACAAGGTCTATTAATCTATCCTCACATAGAAATTGTTCTATACCCTTAATCATTTTTGTTTCCCTTCTCTGTACCTTTTCCATTTCTAATGTATCTTTTTTGAGATGGGGCAACCACATCTGCATGCAGTATTCAAGGTGTGGGCATGCTATGGATTTGTATAGTGGCATTTGATATTTTCTGTGTTATTATCTATCCCTTTCCTAATGGTTCCTAACATTCTGTGAACTTTGACTGCCGCTGCATATTGAGCGGATGTTTTCAGAAAAGACTTGTTTTCCATGAAGACTCCAAGATCTTTCTGGAGTGGCAGCAGCTAATTTAGACCCCCATCATTTTTTATGTACACTTGGGATTATGTTTTCCAATGTGCATTACTTTGTATTTATTAACACTGAATTTCATCTGTAATTTTTTTGCCCAGTTACCCAGTTTTGTGAGATCCCTTTGTAACTCTTCGCTGTCTGCTTTGGACTTGAGTAATTTTGTATCGTCTGCAAATTTTGCCACCTCACTGTTTACCCCTTTTTCCAGATCATAATATGTGTACAGCACTGGTCCCAGTACAGATTCCTGGGGGACACCACTATTCACCTCTCTCCATTCTGAAAACTGACTATTCCTACCCTTTGTTTCCTGTCTTTTAACAAGTTACTGATCCATGGGAGGACCTTCCCTCTTATCACATGAATGCTTAGGTCCCTTTGGTGAGGGACCTTGTCAAATATCAGAGGGGTAGCTGTGTTAGTCTGTATCCACAAAAACAATGAGGAGTCCGGTGGCACCTTAAAGACTAACAGATTTATTTGGGCACAAGCTTTCATGGGTAAAAAACCCCACTTCTTCATATGCATGGAGTGAAAATTACAGATGCAGGTATAAATATACTGCCACACAAGAGATCCACTTCCTGGACAGTACAGTGCAAATAAGTGATGATCACATAAACACCACCTACTGACTGCTATACTTACCTACATGCCTCCAGCTTCCATCCAGAACACATCACACGATCCATTGTCTACAGCCAAGCCTAAGATACAACAGAATTTGCTCCACTCACTCAGAGACAAACACCTACAACATCTGTATCAAGCATTCTTAAAACTACAATACCTACCTGGGGAAGCGAGGAAACAGATTGACTTCATGTGTCAGTATATCATAGAATCATAGAATACCAGGGTTGGAAGGTCATCCAGTAGGTCATCTAGTCCAACCCCCTGCTCAAAGCAGGACCAATCCCCAACTAAATCATCCCAGCCAGGGCTTCGTCAAGCCTGACCTATATTTATGACTGCATTTGTAATTTTCACTCCATGCATCTGAAGAAGTGGGTTTTTCCCCACAAAAGCTTATGACCAAATAAATCGGTTAGTCTTTAAGGTGCCACCAGACTCCGTGTTGTTTTTGTGGACCTGGTCAAAGGCTTTCTGAAAGTTCAAGTACATTATATCCACTGGATCACCCTTGTCTGCATGTTTGTTTGACCCCTTCAAAGAATTCTAATAGATTGGTGAGGCATGATTTCCCTTTATAAAAGTTGTGTTGACTCCACCAACAAATCATATTCATTTATGTGTCAGATAATTCTGTTCTTTACTATAGTTTCAACCAATTTGCCTCGTACTGAAGTTAGGTTTATGAGTCTGTAATTGCCAGGATCACCAGTCATCATGTACAGAAGTTGATTAAAGTGATGGGTTACATAGTACAGTTAATTGTTCTGCAATTTCATATTTGTGTTCCTTCAGAACTCTTGCGTGAATCATGTATTGTGCTAACTTGTTACTCTTTAATTTATCAATTTGTTCCCAAACCTCCTCTACTGACATCTCAATCTGTGACAGTTCATCAGATTTGTCACCTAAAAAGAATGGCTCAGGTGTGGGAATCTCCTTCACATCCTCTGTAGTGGCAGAGGCAGAGAGTTTGGCCCCTTAAACATGAAGATTTCTGCCTTAGTCCAGGGACATCTGTGCATCCATGCGTTTGCATTGCCACCAGTGACCCCATCCCTCCGGAGCCTACCCTGGCCTTCCCTAACCATCCTGCTAGGGATTCCACTGGCTACTGCTCATGGAACCTAAGTCTTACCACTGTGTGGGGGTTGAATTTGACCACATATTATTCCAAAACCGATTAATGGCAAATAAATAAAAGAGGGCCTATTCATGCAATCCTTCCTCAAGCAAGTGACTTCAATAGCATATTTGCTTGAGTAAGGTCATCTGGGCTGAGCTGGGCTACTACTTTTGATAAAGAAACAGGCAATTTGCAATATATTCTATCCTAGGATTACACACGAAAAAGCTATATTAAAAGAACATTATGGTTGCAAAGTCAAGCACTAAAAAAAAATAATGTCAGGAAACGTCAGAATTAAGGTTGCCATTAATCATGTGCACTTAATGATGTAGGGTTCCTATTGACAAAAATGGGGAAAAAAAGTGGGCCCCCTAATGAGATTAAACGGGCAACTTTCATTGTGACATTTCTAGCTTTTGAGTAAGCTGTAAAACCATATTGACCTCACACATGGGTCATCATCAGCAGGTTAGGGACATTTGAATCCACAGCACAAATCTCTACCATTTGAGCTAAGAGAGTAACAGCAGCAGTACTAGGCTATTATCCTCTCTGTTCCCTAGCCAGTAAAGGGAGATGGGACACATTTTCCAGAGGAGTTCACGGATATTTTCTAGACAGCACAAAAAAGTTGAGATTCAGGAATCTTGGGTTCTGTTTCAAGTCCTGGAGTGCTCTAGTGGTTATAAACCCTTCTGCCTCCATCCCCCAGGCTCCCTTTGCTTCCATCAACCCCCTCCCTACACAACTCTAGTCTGCCCTCCCCACCCAGCTCCTGTTACTCTTCCCTCCAGCTGTAAGGTTGTAGGTATTTTTGTTATGCTTATTAACACCTAGTGGCCAATGTGAGGAAAGCTATTTACTGTTAGGATATGTCTACACTAGAATAAAAGACCCATGGCATGGCCATGGATGGGCTGGGTCAGCTAACTTGGGCTTGTGGGGCTAAAAATTGCTGTGTAGATGTTCGGGCTTGGGTTGGAGACTGGGCTCTGGGACCTCCCCCTTTGCAGGGCCCCAGAGCTCAGACTCCAGCATGGGCCCAAACATCTACACAACATTTTTACAGACCCCCACAGACCAAGTCAGCTGACTTGAGTCAGCCACAGGTGTTTAATTGCTGTGTAGACACAGCTTAGAAGTTCCAAGTCTGTATGTACTGAGCATGCTTCAGGGGGCAGGTGTGTGTATGTAAGTTTTTCCAAAGATGGAGGTTAATTTGTTTTCTATGTAAACCTGTACTGGAATAAAAGATCTCCTTTTTCAGTTCCAGTCTGTTTTGGGTCTCCATATACTATCCCCACAGATACCTCATCTGATCCCCCTCTGTTCCTGTCCTGTATCCTTCCAATGTCCTACTGTACCCTACTGCTCCTCAACTCTCTGAATTTCAGTCAGGCTGTGTCTGCCTCTTTCTCACAGATGGCATGCCAGCAGGAGAGGCAACCCTGTTTTCAAATCTGCCATCTGAGGTCACAAAAATGTATAGCTGCCAGGTAGGCAACTGCGTGGAACGTCCTGCTCAGCCTCCGCAGAACCTGAGATGGAGCATGCTCAGCCCAGCGTGCATGGAGGAAGAGTATGGAGATGCAGCATGCTCTCATTGCCGCTGAAATCTTCAAACAATAATTCTGCCACGGCCTCTATCAAACTTCTACTGAGCATGAGCCAACTGAAGTCTTCAGAAGCTTATAATTTGGCCAAATTTGGGATATTTCAGGGATGGCAAAAAGCAGGCCGTTGACCTCAAGGCAAACCTTTGCTAAATTTCAAGTCCCAGATCCAAAGCTTCTCAGTGAAACAATTGTAAGAATTTTTTTTTAACATGAGCAAAATATGTTTTTCCCTGACCTGAGAAATGGCTGATCTATTTTAGCAGAAGCTTCCTCCAAAAGAATTCAGCCCGAGATGGACCCTCAAAATGGAAATTTTCAGCCTCAATGATTAAAAATTGGCAAAGTTAAATGCCATTGAAAGCAGGGCCTTATAATAGAAAGTGTAAGGCAACTTTCATGATAGGCATTGCTACTAATATCACCTATATAAGGGGTTTGGCACCTTTACAATTTGATGGAGAAACCATCAGTCAGAATGTCCAAATATTTTACTAAACCCACTCCCTCTTTCCCCCAAGTTGTCTATGTGCTGTAAATAAAAGTCCTGTGTAATATATCCTGTCTATTACAAAGAAAGAAAGAAATGATTCATCTATGCATAATAGATTAATTGGTGTTAATTCATAGCTACTCAGAAAGAAGGGACAGTAGCTTCTTCCATTCAACTTGCTGCACCTGGAATCAACAAGATGCATGGTAACTTCACTGCTCAGTTCTTGTATCCCACCATCTTAATCTCAAACTACTTTGGGCCAGATCACGGCCCATCCTGTGTGCCAGTGGAAGGAAGTAGAGGGTGTATAAGGCACGCTTTAACTCCCTTGTGCCATATCACTGCTCCCTATGTGGGTGGGAAGCAGGCTCTACAGAGCAGCTACATCCTTCAGTCACATGGGAAGAAGGATGGTCCAGTGGTTAGACTTGACTCCATTCCCCCCAAACACACCAGGTTGTGGAGTTCCACTGACACACTGTGAAGCGTACATGGTGACAAGTTCAGATTCCCTCCCCAGAACAACTGGCTACAGATTCCCTGAGTAAAAAAAATCTCCCTTTGGGATTGCTCAAGGGACAGCACAACAGCGTGTTGTCCCTTGTTGTTGGCTAGATTGTCAAATTCTTTTAAGGCAGGGACATTATCTGAATTTGTCTAAAATGATTTTCTATGGTGTTGACAACCAGCAGCTCTCATTGACTTCAACTGGAGCTGCAGGTTTTCACCGCTCTTGAACCATGCCTTCTATAAAAATGACTACTGATGAAGACAGATATGGGCTCTCTGAACTAATTTGTTACAGATTGACTTGAAAAACAATTGTTTACTGTGCATCTTAAGAGCCTGTAAACAAAGCAGAAAATTCTTTCCCCATTTGATAAACCCTGAATTATTTCCTGTGGTTTTAATTCCAGGGGCCTAAATTAAACACACCCACATATATACACCCACACACATACACCCCTACCTTTTTGGCTTGGTCACCTCATTTTGTGACCTATTGATATCAACAATAAATTCATCAAGGATGTCAGTGTAGCACTGGAATACCGAGCATACTAGTTAAATCAAGGTCCTTCTGATGGCTGGCTGCTTACTCTGCATTAGTAGAGAATAAATTCTATTGTCATACATAATCAATGGCTATGTAGAGAAGTGGGATTTAAAAAAAAAGGATGTTTAAAATACAGAAGAAATTCTCAGATTAAACCAATTTTAATCTTTTCAGGATCCTGCTGATGCCACAAAATAATATAAGCTCAGCATCCCCAAAACTCTTTTGGAGGCACATATACAAAAATGAGTGGCCCAATTTTCAATCACACCATTGCTTGCTAGGAAACAGGCATTAGGTAACATTTAATGCCTTTCCAGTGCAGGTGGAAAACGGAGAGCAGTGATCACCCCAGAATCTACTTCACTATTCATGACATGATTAATGTCCAGTTTGGGGGGGACAGATTGTCTGAGTGCTCAGTATGTCTTGCGTGCTGGTGGTTGCCAAGCATTTGGGTTTGAAGAGAGTGAAATCTGTGAAGGGAAAAGTTATTATCACCCTTACTTGAAGAAAACCTCCCCTCACCCCCAATTTATTTATTTGTGTATGTGTGAGAGGGAAAGAAAAATAATTTATAAAAAGAAACATTTTGCCTCCTTTCCTCAAATTGTGCAACTAATATTTTCTGATTTTTTGAAAAGTACATTTAAAAAATTCAAGTACTAGAAGCTTTTCAGTGTGTAGATTGTTTGAGCAACTGAAGTATTGTTATATTGTATCTTATAATTGATAGTTGATTCCTCGTATTAGTTTTGTAGGTAAATATTACACACACACCCATAGAATGGAGGGCTATGGCATACGGTTTTTATTGACATACGTTTGGGATGACTACATTATTCAGATGCTATGGTGATGGACACCATATAAGACATTAAAATACCTATGAGTAGTAAAGCAATGATTGAGTTTTGCACATCATCTCAAAGGAGAGCTAACAAAAATTGTATACATTTCACACCATGATAAATACAGAATATAAGACTTTTTTAAAAGTTTGAGAGTTTTAAAAAATTGTATTGGTAATTTTTGGTATCCATCTGTAACTCTGGATTGCCATAATTACTATAGACCCCATGCTTAGAAAAAAAATGAAACATCTGTGAAATATTGGATCTTTTAAAATTTAGGCCAACCCTAGTAGTTTTTGTTAAAAATGCACTGTGTTTAGACCAAAGGGTAAGTTGTATCAGGCAGATGGTTCATAAAGATTAGCCAGTAAATTCAGTAGGGAATTTCTGATTTAATTTCAAAATCAACCTATAGGGCCTAGTTATTGGGAATTATTTTAGTCTTCCCAGGCTTTGACTGCCTATTGAAAAGACCACTGCACATAGCAGAATTATTCTTTACATCATAATATTACATAGCCAAACTCAGTAGCAGTATGAGCTTGCATGAGGGTGGGAAACTTAGCTGTGGTCACAAAACATTTTATTGTAAAAGAAAGTGGTTGGATGTTCCTACTAATTTAAAACCCACATGAGGAGTGTTCATGTCCTATGTCACAATAAAATAAGCCAGACATTTGGAAAGAGATGGTTTTCCTTCCTCTGTTAGTTTACCTGATGAGCATGTGCTAGAACAGAGAACTCAAGTACGCACATTCCAGACCAGAGCTAGGACTCGTTGGCTTTTATAATGGGAGTACTGGGTACGTAAGATGCCATGCCAAATGCACATTTCTAATTCCACACTAAAGGCTCAGTTACACTGGCTGCAGTGCACAGGACTCTCATGTTCCAGTACATATTTTCAGGAGGCAGAGATAAGATGCCTCCTAGCACTTTGGTGTACAAGGTGGAGGGAGAGGGAGGCCAACCCATGCCAGCAGCTATGGTAACCAGCCCCAAGTGACATATCTTGGGTGGAATGGGAGTATTGCCGTAGACCCATCCTGGCTGCATTGGGTAAAAAAGGCTACACTTCAAGATGTAGCCAAGACTACCTCACACTTCCCCAATGCCTTGGACCTATTATGCCATACACAAGGCTGCCCTGGCTTTACCACTCAAAACACATAATTTAGCCCCAAATGTATCTCATATAGTGGCAACATAACCCACCTCACAATCCTACAATGGGTTTTACCTATTATCCTATTGGTTGGATTATGTAATTGATTGAATTTATCCAATTCCTCTCTCCACAGAAGTTTCTCCATCATGACAGAGGGGTGGCTGGCCCAACCCCCAAGCACCAGATTGCAAAGCCACTCACTCAAGTAGGTGAAATGCCTTCAGTCTGCACACACACCCGCATTAGTGAAAACCAAAAACAACCTGCCTCCAACCCCCTGGATTTGGGCCCTAGACACATGTCCCATTTGCCTAAGCATTAATCCAGTCCTGCCTGTATCTCTCTTCTACCTCATTCTGCAGAGAATGCTAGGGGCTTCATCACCAGCTGCCTCGGCAGTTGCTCTTCACCTAATTCTAGGGCAGAGATGCCCCAGAGTGCGCTACAGAGGTACTCCAGGTTTTCCAGCAGTGCAATGATTTGAAAGTGTCTCAGCCAAAGGACATTGCAGAGGAAGCAGTGGGACCACCCTGCACATTCAAGGTTCCACTGCTGCACAATTGCCCCTAACAGATTCTCACTACGATTTCAGGGGAACTGGATTTTGGACTGGCCCATCTAAATGGCAGGAGAAGGGAATGGTTCTGCTGAGTGCCATCTGAAGATCACAATGAGAATTGTGAGTCAGTAAACTGCCCTTTGATGATTACGCTAGGGAATGGCCAGGTAAAAAGTCACCTTAGAAGATGGCTAAAGGAATGCAGGAAGCCTGGGACATGTTGGTGGAAACAGAAGATATGGAGAAGGAGGATCCCATTCCATTAAAAATAAATCCAAAATTGAGCCCCCAAATCCCTTAGGTTCATGAAAAGTTTTGTAGAACCACAGCAGTGAATTTTTTGTTTGTAACTAAATCTGACGTGAATTTTGGGGACAGCACTGTGACATGGTCTTGTAAACGAGATAATAAAAACAAAACCTGCTACACTCCCCTGCGTACCTATCAGCTTGACCCTTTACTATGTACAGGACAGAATCCTGTCTTTTCAGAAAGCATTCTGAAGAACTTAACTCAGGGTCATTGTATTTAAAGTCTGAATGTAAGTCTTTTTAATAGCTAAAAGTCAGGGTTTCAAAAGAAATACGTATAATTGCTTGGCATACAAATAGTTATATGTAAGACAAACAACCAAACAAAGCATTTGTTTAAAAAGTTGTTGAAATATTTAAATAACTTTTAAAATATGGCTATTGGTAAGAATGTCAGTGTCATCCTTCCTATACAGGCTTTCCCACTCCAGCTGCTTCTTATACACTGCAGATTCCTGGGACAAAAATGGTTTGAAATATCTGCATCACACTTTTGCAATTTCAGCTGGACATTTACACTTCTCTGTTTAGCACACACATACATTTATACACTAATCTCTGATCTTCTCCAGAGATCATTGCCTGGTCCACAGTGTGGCCTGAAGTGTAACGTATAACACCTGAACCATCAGAGACTGAAATGGGATGGTAATTTCTCTCGGTCATCAAACATGTTTGCCCTAGCAGTAGAGCTATTCAAAAAGTTTTCAGATTGTCAAAAATAGTTTCTCACACTTTCAAGCTAATGCTCCTCTCCAGAATTGAATCAGCAGGATTCCTTCTGATTGTGGCCAGCATTGGCACCTGGGCTGGTTCCTCTGGCTGTAACCTAGAGAACATCCCTCCTCACTTCTCTGGCTCCAGCCAAGAACTGACTTGCTGACAGCAGACAGCTTCTTTTATTTCAGCCCTCTGGGCCTTGACTGGATGTTGCTTCTGGCTGCTGGAGGTGCAGATTTCACTGGTTCCCAAAATGGCTGCTCTATTCCGCTTGGAGAACTGTTTCCTGTGGCAAGGTTCTGCAGGGAAATGAGGCATCCAACAGGGGGATGCAAAGGCCTGCTACACTCTGTCATAGGATGCTTTCATATTCATTCACTATATTTTAGGTTCTTATATGGACTCCATTGCTATAGAATTTGAGCACATCACAATCTTATCATATTTATTCTTAACACTCCTGTGGAGTATGAAGTACTATTATTTCCATTTTACAGGGGGGAAACTGAGGCACAGAGAGACTAAGACCCAGATCCTCAAATTTATTTATGCGCTTAACTTCCATTGGAATCAAGGAGAGATAGGTACCTAAATATCTGTGAGGATCTGGGCCTAAGTGACTTACCTAAGTCTGTCCCAGGCTAGTGCCCTAACCCTTGGACAATCCTTTCTTTCTGTATATGACTACATAAATCCAAGATGCAAAATTTATTCTAATAATATATTATTCACATATAACTTACATTTCTTTTATTCCAGATGAGATATTTTACATTGTGTTCAAGACATGAACTGAGAAAGAATTGCAACTGGAGAAAAAATAATTTAGAAACCTTTTGTTAGGGGTTTACTAATGGACTGCAACTTAGCAATCCCCAGTAAAGAAAAAATTAAAGATGGTGAGTAAAATTTGTAGAAGTGCCTAAATCACATAGGAGCCTAAGTCCATTGTTCTTCAAAGCCCACCCAAGTTACTTAGGATTTTTTTTTAAATTGGATAGCTGTTCAAATGATTAAGCTGGGCAACTAGAATCAGATGCACAAGCTAGAAACCAGGTGTTACACACCTTAGAAGATGCATACAGAAGAAAGCTAAGCCTCTGCAAACTCTAAAAGTCAAAAATCCTAAATAAATAGTGCCTAACTTGTGGAAAGAAAACCAGAAATTTGGGAAAACCAAGAAAGATCTTGAAATATGTTCATGTCTAGTGAAGAGGAAAATAATCCAGTTGCTTTTGCAGAAAATACATTGTCAACAGAGTAGCGTTACACAGAAAAGTTTTCAAATTCCCAAGCAAGCAATCTTTGAGTATGTGCCATCTCATCAGGAATAATAGGGCAGGGAAAACAGGACAGAAACTAAAAGCAGTTGCCAGGTAGAAGGAAGGTACAGTGTGTGGCAGACAGAAGCTTGGTAATAGTGACTGTAATATAAAAATTTAACACCCTTGGTTGTGGGGAAATACCAAAGAAGCCCACCATAGAAGCATTTAACTTCAGAGAGGGGAACTATACAAAAATGAGGAAGCTAGTTAAATGGTAATTAAAAGGAAAAGTTACAAGAGTAAAATGCCTGCAAGCTGCATGGAAACTTTTTAAGAACACTATAATAGAGGCTCAAATTAAATGTATACCCCAAATTAAAAAGACTAGTAAGAGGACCAAAACCCTGCCACTATGGCTAAACAACAAAGTAAAAGAGGTAGTTAGAAGCAAAAAGGCATCCTTTAAATATTGGAAGTCAAATCCTACTGAAGAAAATAGAAAGGAGAATAAATTCTGGCAAATCAAGTGTAACAGTATAATTACGCAGGCCAAAAAAAGAATTTGAAGAGCAACTAGCAAAAGATTCAAAAACTAACAGCAATTTTTTTTTAAGTACATCAGAAGCAGGAAGCCAAACAATCAGTGGACGATCGAGGTGCTAAAGGAGGACTCAAAGAAGACAAGGCCATTGTGGAGAAGCTAAATAGCCTAACTTCAGTACCAGGCATATTGGTTGAACCTATAGTAAAGAACAGAATTTTGAACAGACACATAGATGAACGTGATTCATTGGTGGAGTCAACATGGTTTTTGTAAAGGGAAATCATGCCTCACCAAGCTATTAGAATTATTTGAGATGATCAAACAAACATGCGGACAAGGGTGATCCAATGGATATCATAGAATCATAGACTATCAGGGTTGGAAGAGACCTCAGGAGGTATCTAGTCCAACCCCCTGCTCAAAGCAGGACCTAAGCCCCAAGTAAATCATCCCAGTCAGGGCTTTGTCAAGCCTGACCTTAAAAACCTCTAAGGAAGGAGATTCCACCACCTCCCTAGGTAACCCATTCCACTGCTTCACCCCCCTCCTAGTGAAAAAGTTTTTCTTAATATCCAACCTAAAACTCCCCCACTGCAACTTGAGACCATTACTCCTTGTTCTGTCATCTGCTACCACTGAGAACAGTCTAGATCCATCCTCTTTGGAACCCTCTTTCAGGTAGTTGAAAGCAGCTATCAAATCCCACCTCATTCTTCTCTTCTGCAGACTAAACAATCCCAGTTCCCTCAGACTCTCCTCATAAGTCATGTGCTCCAGCCCCCTAATCATTTTTGTTGCCCTCTGCTGGACACTTTCCAATTTTTCCACATCCTTCTTGAAGTGTGGGGCCCAAAACTGGACACAGTACTCCAGATGAGGCCTCACCAATGCCAAATAGAGGGGAGCGATGACGTCTCTTGATCTGCTGGCAATGCTCCTACTTATACAGATCAAAATGCCGTTAGCCTTCTTGGCAACAAGGGCACACTGTTGACTCATATCCAGCTTCTCATCCACTGTAACCCGTAGATCCTTTTCTGCAGAACTGCTGCCTAGCCAATCAGTCCCTAGTCTGTAGCAGTGCATGGGATTCTTCCGTCCTAAGTACAGGACTCTGCACTTGTCCTTGTTGAACCTTATCAGATTTCTTTTGGTCCAATTCTCTAATTTGTCTAGGTCCCTCTGCATCCTATCCCTACCTTCCAGTGTAACTACCACTCCTCCCAGTTTAGTGTCATCTGCAAACTTGCTGAGGGTGCAATCCACGCCACCCTCCATATCATTAATGAAGATATTGAACAAAACTGGCCCCAGGACCGACCCTTGGGGCATTCCGCTTGATACCGGCTGCCAACTAGACATGGAGCCATTGATCACTACCCATTGAGCCCGATGATCTAGCCAGCTTTCTATCCACTTTATAGTCCATTCATTCAGCCCATACTTCTTTAACTTGCTGGCAAGAATACTGTGGGAGACCGTATCTAAAGCTTTGCAACAGTCAAGGAATAACATGTCCACTGCTTTCCCCTCATCCACAGAGCCAGTAATCTCATCATAGAAGGCAATTAGGTTAGTCAGGCATGACTTCCCCTTGGTGAATCCATGCTGACTGTTCCTGATCACTTTCCTCTCCTCTAAGTGCTTCAAAATTGATTCCTTGAGGACCTGCTCCATGATTTTTCCAGGGACTGAGGTGAGGCTGACTGGCTTGTAGTTCCCTGGATCCTCCTTCTTCCCTTTTTTAAAGATATAGTGTACTTGGATTTTTATAAAGCCTTTGACAAGGTCCCTCACCAAAGGCTCTTAAGCAAAGAAAGCAGTCATGGGATAAGAGAGATCAGTAACTGGTTACAAGACAGGAAACAAAAGGTAGGAATAGATGGTCAGTTTCAGAATAGAGAGGTAAATAGTGGTGTTCCCCAGGGATCTGAACTGGGAACAGTGCTTTTCAACATATTCATAAATGATCTGGAAAAACAGGTGGCAAAAGTTTTCAGAAGATACAAATTTACTGAAGGTAATTAAGTCCAAAGCAGACAGCGAAGAGTTACAAAGGGATCTCACAAAACTGGGTAACTGGGCAACAAAATGGCAGATGAAATTCAACGTTAATAAATGCAAAGTAATGCACATTGGAAAAAATAATTCCAACTATATACACAAAATGATGGAGTCTAAACTAGTTATTACCATTCAAGAAAGATCTTGGAGTCATTGTGTTCTCTGAAAATGTCCACTCAATGTGCAGTGTCAGTCAAAAAAAGCTAACAGAATTTTAGGAACTATTAGGTAAGAGATGGATAATAAGACAGAAAATATTATAATGCCACTATATAAATCCATGGTACTCCCATACCTTGAATACTTCATGTAGTTCTGATTGCCCCATCTCAAAAAAGACACATTAGAAATGGAAAAGGTACAGAGCAAAAGATTATTAAGGATGTCGAACAGCAGGGGGGATGGGTGGAGAAGAGAAGGTATTCATGAATACCTCCCTCTGTCTGGGGAGGTATTCATTAATTTGGCAATCTGAAGTTTCAATGGCCAGCACAAACACAAACAGCAGAGAACCCAGTCTTTAGCTTGTGCCTAGACTGAATCTCTATGAAAGGGAGTTATCTGTGATTACAGATGCTGTCGGGGATTTGTATAGTATTTTAATTCACTTGCTGAAAGTGATACTTATTATAAATTATTCTACGGTAACAAGTAAGTAGTTCCAATCAAAGCCTACTCTATAGGTTCACACAAATCACTGGCTTTGTGGCTAACATTGATGAATTTCATAGCATTATTTGCTAGGTCACAATCTTTGAAAAACAATTTGATCAGTTTCATTTTATAGACACCATGCCTGCAATCTGCCAGATTTTAGTGAGTTTATCTGTTACACTGGTCTGCAATTTCTAACCACAACAGGCATTTTCTCTGTTTTTTAAATCAATATTATTGAGGTTTTTGTTCATTGGTAGAAGGTTTTCTGTACTGAAGTAGTTAAAGAAAGCTTTTAACAGGTGCTGTGATAATTGTTCCTTCAAGCAAAGATGTAATTCATATGATAATCTGTCATCATCGGCCATTTTGCCCTTTCTCTCTGATTTTTAATGCTATATTGATCTCAGCTGCCATAATTGGCCTCTTCAAACAATTCACTTTCCTCTGCTCCAAGAAAGGGGAATTGTAGGTTTTGTTTCCTTTAGCCCCTTTCATTAACTTGTATACCCTCAATATAAATTTGAAACTACAGGAGAGCTCTTAGTAATCCATGCCATGGAATTTTGCTTTCATGCAAAATCCAAAAGGTTGAATCTACAGTTTTGGAGGCCACATAAAATAGATATACAGTTAATTTGAGTGTGATCTTGCAAACTCTATTCAATCAGATAGTCCTTACTCACATGAATAGTATCATAACAGTCAACTAAACCAATTGAGGGAATGAAGATTGCATAAAGAGGCCTGACAATCACTTTATTTTCTTTTTCATTGTTGTTTTAAGAGCGTTCAATGATTTCATAGTTATAGATGCCAATCCCCATATTTCAGCACCCCCCAAAAATTATGTGTTTACATGTAAAACACCCTGACACTTTTGTGAGTACTATTATATACTTTTCTATTGTCTCCTACACACAGTAGCTGAATTTACAAGATGTATGGTGCTATGTGACCCCCATCATCCCTATGTATCTGCAAACAGAACTAAGAACTATAAGGTTACTAAGAATGTGGTTAATGGTCTGAAGTCAAATCTTTTCTCACCAGACTCAGTAAGAAATCTGTTGGGTTTTTAAGTATATGGATATGAGAGGGGGAAGAATTTTATGTCACCTAAAAGTTACTATACACTACAAAGTCTGGCTGATTCTAGGATTAAGATTTCAATTGCATAATCAGATATACTAAAACTAATGCTACATTTCCAGGATTTCAATAGAGAATTAGAGTTATAAAGAAGAGATGCAGTCCCCAACTTCAGGCACATCATTTACAGCAATAGAGAACAGGAAAATAATTACTGAAGCAGCCAGTTGGCTGAAATGAGGAAATACTGAGTAAGCAATTATCAGTTTGTAATCACTCTGACCATTACCCTCTTCTATAGTCTCCTTTAAAGCACATCTTTTGCACCTGGCACTTCAGTGAAATGGCAGCTGAAAGAGGACACTAGGACATGTCCATAATAGGTTGCTCCCCTGCCTTCAAGGAGCAAGTGGTCATTTCAATGGCTGCAGATGTTAATGTAAGAATGGTCACTCATAGGTACTATTCTTCATTGGTAATTCTAGAGTCCTCGTTTGTAGTCAACAGCTTGAGCTCTTTAATTCATGACACAGTCTTTATGTTAAAAGGTCTCAGGAAAGCTTTGATAGCTTCTGCTTCAGATGTTGTCAGCAGATTGTGAAAATACTGTGTTGATATAGAAGGTCATGTAGAATTCCTATATTTATTTACAGTAAAGGCCCTCATTATTCTTTTCTGATGCTCTCTGTATAAATTGATATGCATGTCAGATCTTTAGCTTGCTGAATTCTATAACACACACACACACAAAAATTTGTGTTATAACTGGTTCTCATTAAGCTATTAAATGGGATACTAAAAGGTAGCTTAAAATCAGGTGCATTTAATAAAACTCTATTTGAATTGGCACACATGCTGTTCCCATGTGTTTTTCAGTTAGCTAGTGTTGCAAGTTTATCATATATATTACCTCTGGTTAAATGTTACTTCACTCCAATAAAAATAGGCATCATTCACAATTTCTAACAAATGCTGTTACAGTAAATCCATGGCCAGATCCATTAGCTAAATGTTTGACACACCCACTAAATTTACTGTATTTTGGAAAGTTATTTCTGCTTCTCGATTAGATATGGGTTTGGAGAAAGAAAAAAGAAGTCTAGAAAGGGGTTTTCTGTAGAGGATACATTTTCACTTTTAACCAAAACACAGCAGTACACTGATTATTCACCACAGCTAGCCCTACTTATTAAAACAGGGAGGATCCTTTTAAATAAATCATTAGGAAAGTGTTTACATGACAGAGTCCACATCTAAAAAAACATGTCTCATGTTCAGACTGGACTTCAATAGGAAGGAAACATTTTACAGGTTGTGAATGGAAAATCCTTTTGGGGAAAGATAGATAGGACACGTCCATGGAAAGACTTATTATCTCCTTAGAAGTCTTGTGCCATGAGAACCTGCCCTCTAATAGGGGAGAAAAGACTGTCGCTCTGTCAAGAGCTAGCCAGTGCAGCCTCTTTGACTGATCAATCTGAATCATGCAAGATTGAAATAAGGCAGACCGGACCCTGACTTAGGCAAACAAACAAAGATCCCAAAACAAATTCCTACTGCAGCAAGGCAGTGTGACATACACTGCTCCCAAACTACCAAGCAGGCCCAGGCAATTAAAGTTGGATGGATATCAAATTTATAAGACATTTTTATATCCTTGGATATTACTGATTTGTTGATATATAAACAGTGTTTTAAAAGAGATTAATTTCAGACCACTTCTGCTCACATTCGTGATCATGCAAGCCACTTCTCCTCCCATTTGTGATCCTTTGGCAGCTTCTGCACTTCCTTTTGTCGAAGAGCAATATTAGGAAAGTATTTAATGTAGGTATCTCTTTTAATGCAATTTAGCAGCAGGAAACAAAAAGGACCAGGTATCCTGTGACCAACCAGCTCTCTGGACCACCACCAAGATCACCATGGAACACAATCTGGCAATCTCCACTTTACAGCAATACCAAGGAAAAATAGAAACAGAATTCTTCCTTTCATTACTAAGATTATGACATTCAAATAGAAATTTACAAATAAGTTCCTTATTTGGAAAATACACTGATATTTTAATTAATAGTCATGTCCATAATAAGAGAGATTTATGCCCGTAAATGCCTCAGCAGATGTTTTTCATTGTAATGGCAGAGAAGCAGTATCTTTTTACATTACTGTTTTCTTTCTTTAAACTGAAGTCAGACCGGAGGTCACTGCAGATTTTTTTGTGAGGAAAGTGGACACACATACAGTAAACACAGCAAACTTGACTGTGAAAAATAAATCAGAAATCCCACAAAACAGGATGAACTCAGATTTTCTGAGTAATGCAAGCATTTGGAAATAAAAGCCAGCTGAAGTTGTAATTTTCTTTTGAAGTGAGCTTTCTCAATGAGGAAAGGAACTTGTTTGGCTCAAGAGGGGTGTGGTAGCACTCTCAACTCCTGAAGTATTTTGGAAAGCTTCATAAAACCTAAAAATCCCCATCCAAACCCAAAGGAAAACATACAAACAAAATATTTGATTCACAAACTAGCCTCTAAAATGTCAACTTGTTCCATAGGTCTCCACCTGCCAAGGATGAAATATGGGACAAGATCCAGAGGAACATCAAAATCCTTGCCTTACACAGGAGAACTCCCATGAACTGTCAGATTTGCCCCAAAATTAGAGACAAAGAAATAGTAAAATGCATAGCTAGAAAGGAAGTAGGATTAACAATTTTTAATATTAATGTAATGCACGGGAACCAAAAGGTGACTAAATTCATTTTATAACTGATCATATGGTGATAACTTTTGGTCTGATTAGAATTGTACCAGTATTTCATAGGTGAGAGGTACTAAATCCATTACCAGTCTTCTAAACCATCCAGACTTGCATGGGTTTAATTTGTATAATAATCCAAATTCAGCAATGACATAAAATACATGTCAAGTGTAAATGAGTATTAAAACGGATTACAAAGTTGTGTGATTTACACTGATTTGCCGTTTTGTGAGTGTGCAAAAGCGATTGGGTATTCAGTGGGAAAAAAATTCAGTCCTGGCATAAATCAATGAAAGTCACTTCTGATGAATACCAAACTGAATTAGGGCTCAGAAGTGTTAGAGATGGTGCAGGCTTAAGCAGTATGTGAGGGGAGGTAGAGGAGAGAAGAGAGCATATAAAACAAACCATTCCTTATAGTTCTTTTTCTGTCATACCGTTCCATTTCTTCAGAATGCAAATTACATTTTTTTCCATCTCTACTGGATGATACATTGGTGCAAACTGACACAACTTTAAGACACAAGGCCATTTCTTTGAGAGACAAGGCCATTTTACACCTGATATGTAACTTAAACTACTATTTACAGCAATTCTGATTTAGAGATCCACCTGCTTATTCCAAGCTGCTTTGAGTGAATTTGGCTGCGTATCTCCATTTGAAACACATGGAGTACCACCAGGATGAAGTGAGCCAAATGTACTCAGTGTTCTATAACCAGTTTCCTGCAGCAGTCTATTGATTCAAAGTGATAAAACTGTGGTAACCCAGAACTCCCAGTCCACATGAAATAGAGGTTCTATAATTTGTACAGTAAATTTGAGTCAAGTAATAGACAGTTAAGACAAAAGGCTGATAAATATGATTCAACTGACCCTTGCAATGTTTATCATTACACTGTGTTAGACTGCATTAGACCAGCAAACAATGAAGTGTGGTATCACACAACGTGCTCCAGATTATCTAAGTAGTTCTAAGAGGCAAGAGGGAGTAATGCAAAAGTTCCTCAAATTGTCACCAAGCATTTTAAACAGTTATAATTTGTTAGGTGTTGACCACAGTGATTTATTTATGTCCTGTATGTGTGCTGCTGAGGCCCTCAGAGCAAAATTAGAACGGTGGGGTTTATTGTTATTTTTGCTCTGGGTTCTTTCAGATGGGATGCTTGTTGCCAATTTTAGAAAAGGCTTCTACATATTGCAGTTAACATAAATGTGTTGCTTCTCCACAATGAACCACTGATACTGCTACCAAAAGCTAAAATACAAGACTTTCATCTAGTTGTGATACATTAGTATATTGTATCCACATATTAATCAGAATTTTCTCTGACTAGATTTTATTCGATGAGCCAGAGCAGCAAGTGACTGAATTCAAGATCAAGTTTTTACTTCCAATTACAGGAAAATACCATTCTGTATGCATTGTACAAATCTTTTACTGCATATTTTACACCCTTGGTTTACCCTTTTACAATCAGTGGCTACTAAACTGGATTTAATATTACTTTTAAATGAAATGACAGAATTTCTAAAAATGGTGTTGCATCTCAGAAAGTTAAATGCATATTTGTAAGTGTAAATTTAATGCCTTTTATGCATCTATAACCCATATGCCTAGTACTACTGCATTTGACTTTGTTTCTTCAGGGGAAGGGTAGAAAAGAAAATCAGTGGGAAAGAAACACGGATCTTGTGTCTCTGCACATGTGCCGCAGAAAGCAAGGCAGAGAAATTCAGTTAGAAAGATCCAGAAACTTCCAGAACAGGGTATGGTAGTTATCAGATATCCTCAGTAGCTGTTCTGAGGCTGTACAGGAAGTTTACTTTGTAGGCACTCCCCCTAACATGTCACATCCCAAGATCCCATTCTAAGAGCTGAGCCAATTAGAGCAAAAAGGTTGGGGGGTGGGGCTATAAAGGAGTTTAAAATCAACTCTGTGGACTCAGTGACTGATCAATCCCAGACTAAGAATTTTGTCTGCTGGGAGGGCTGGGTTCCAGTACCACTTTGGATATGTAATTAGAAAGTAAGTCCTCTGTTAGATTAATGTGTGGTCCACCCATTGTGGTGTGTTTTATGGATCTAGAGGGAGAGCTTGGGTGGGGGATACTCCTTATTCATTACTCTTGGGTTATACCGCCCCCCCCATGGGAATTTGGAAGCTGTCACTGTTTTTACTGTAGCTCCAGTGGCCTGAGCTTCTCCTTTCAGCTCAGGCCACCAGATTTTCTGCCTCAGGTGGTGGAACAAGTTGACAGTTCAGTTTCTCCTGACCATTTCAGTTTAAAATATTTATTTGTATTCATCTTTTGTGCAATTGCAACTTACAATCTTCTTCTTCCTCTTTCCTCCAGAATGGGTAAATAGCAGCCTGCTGGTTTCAACCACCTGGATCTGCCCCTGCAGCATCTCCCTCTCAGACTCCTCTGCTCCCACTCAGGCATGGCAGAGCTGTCCTGCAACCACCTGGCTTAAATCTATGTGGTGCTTCCTATATGAGGCAGCACTTACAGGCTCTATGAAAGGTAATGATGTCCTCTCTGTTCCCAGCCAGCTGACCTTTGCAAAGCTGGGTATGGGGTTCAGAGATAGACCAGCATGTTGGGTCCAACTCGGCAAAGAGCCACAACTCCAACACAGAAAAGCCCCCTTGCTGCTTTCCCCTTTCCCCCTTCCTCATAGCTGGATCCTCTCCACCTACTTGCCCCCCTCTTCCCTGTTGAGTTCCCTCTGCTCCAGAGCTCACAGACTGACACAGAGCCTGCTTGCCCATGAAATGCAAGTAGGAGGTGGCCCCAGCTGAGCAGGAGCTGGCGTGGGTTGATGACCTGGCATCTCCCCACAACCCACGGTAACTGGACTTTGTGTCCATTCTTTACATCTGACTGGACGCTTCCTGGACCCCTTTTCAACTGGACTTTCTGGTTGAAAACCTGGCACCCCCTGGTACTAGGTTGCGCCTACAGTACTTCCTTGGGTGCTAGCCAGTCTGAAGGAGCAGGCAGGCAGACATTCAGGGACATCTAGCATGCTAGTTCCACAATTGAGGTATGCATACCAAAACCCTTCCTCCATTGCATTGTCCACAGGCCGGGATGAATCGCATACTGCCTAGAGACTCAGATTCCAAGGCCAGAAGGGACCATTGTGATTACCTAGTCTGATCTCCTGTACAACAAAGGCCAAAGAACTTCCCTAAAATTTCTAAAGCAGATCTTTTTGAAAAACATCCAATCTCACTTTAAAAACTGCCTGTGATGGAGAATCCATCATGACCCTTGATAAATTGTTCCAATGGTTAATTTTTTTTTTTTTTACAGGAACTCCTTCATTCAGACAAGGAACACCTGAAATTAACAATCTGGGCATCAGAAGAGAATGTAATTCAGCATGATTTTTCCACTAACCTCTAATGCAGCTTGGTATCCAGACTGAACTCAACCAGGATATCTCTTTCATTGGTCTGGTCAAATTTACATTTCTGGTGAGGGGGAAACAGAAACCGCTTTGTGGCAGGAACTGTCTCTTTGGTTGTGCAGTTCCCAGCACAATGGGGCCTTAACTTCTAGATGCTATGCTGCTAAAAATATTATAATAATCCCAAAGTTTGAGTGATCTTGCTACACAATAGATTCTCCAGGAGATCTGGTTGGAGTAATAAAACCAAGCACTTTAGAAATGTGGGTACCAGCCATAACAGCATTTTGTAGACAGACACATAGGATCCTTCTTTTGAATATCAGGTGCCAAGTTTAAGCACAATGATAAATTAGACAAGCCTATGGCTGGCCTTTCCAGTTGCCATTATCTCTGAAAGGCAGGTTTTGGAATTAGTTCCCATGACCATACATTTTCTTTCTGTTAGCGTCTTCTTTCCAAATTCAACCCACCCTGGTAAATGCCCACAACATAAATGATTTATTTCTCTAAAGGGATACTTAGACATCTGTTTGTCTTATGATTAATTTAATACATTATATCAAGTTGTCTTAATGCTCACAAATGCTTGCTGGCATGTTTCTACAGTTGTGGACGAGCTCTTCTGGTGTCTTGAGCTGAAGGGAGCCTCCAGCAGCAACACTGGTCTGCCTCTGAATTCTTCAGGTGGTAGGCATTAGCCTAGGAATAATGAATTTGGAGAGAAACTACTAACAGAGAATTATCAGGTAAGAAACTTCTAGAGGCCACAGTGTCAGTGGAATTTACATGTAACTATCAGCAAATTGTTTTGAACTGGGATTCTCTCCATTAGAGAGAATGGGGCAGAACTTAGTGAGGTGAGGGTTTGTGAATTCTTTCCCGATTTAGCTGGGCTTATGGGAAAATGATGGTGCTTTATAAAGTGACAGCCTTAAAGAGGTCCAGGAAATGGATATTTTATATATGGAGGAGCTGACTTGGGCTTGTGGGGCTCAGATTAAAGGTCTGTTTAATTTTGGTGTAGGCATTAGGGCTTCAGCTGCAGCCTGATCTCTAGGACCCTTCCCCCTCATAGTATCCTAGAGCCCAGGTACAAACTCAAACCCAAATGTCTGCACTGCCCAGTGAACTCAAATCAGCTGTCATGGGCCAGCTGCAGGTGTCTAATTGCAATGTAGACATTCACTTAAACCTCCTTCTTAGGTTAAGAACAAAAACAATCCTAAGTGTATTGGTACCTTAGTAGATGGAAATGATTAAATAAAAATGCAGAAAAGGCACAAATATTCAATAAATCTTTCTGTTCTGTATTTGGAGAAAAAAGATGATGTAGTCATATTATACACTCTTTATATTCTGCTAATATCTCAGAAGGATGTTAAACAGCAGCTACTAAAATTAGACATTTTAAAATCAGCAGTTCCAGTTAACTTGCATCTAAGAGCTTTAAAAGAGCTGGCTGAGGAGCTTGCTGGATGATTAATTTTTATTCAATAAGTTTTGGAATACCAGGGAAGTTCCAGAGGACTGGAAGAAAACTAACATTGTGACAATATTTAAAAAGGATGATTTAGGTAATTATAGGCCTGTCAGTCTCATGTCAATTGTAGGCTAGATAATGGAGCGGTTGATACAGGACTTTATTAATATTAAATGGAGGGTAATGTAATTGATGCCAATCAACATGGGTTTAAGGGAAATAGATCCTTTATATATATATATATATATTATAAATTTTTATGGGATTACAAGTTTGGTTGATAAAGATAATATAAGTAATATACTTAGATTTCTGTAAAGCATTTGATTTGGTACCACATGACATCCTTCTAGATTTTTAAAATCAAAATATTAAATTAACATGCGACATATTAAATGGATTAAAAGCTTACTAACTGATACATTTCCAAACGTAATTGTAAATGGGTGTATTACCAGGGCGTAGGCAGTCAGGTTTAGTGATCAGAGCAGTGGCAGTCAGAAGCCAGGAACAGCACTAAAGATCAGATCAAGAGTCAGGAAATGAGGATTACAACCAACTGTCAGAGCTGGGGTCAGGAGTCTAAGAGCAAGCGGAAAGGTAGCGCCATTGCTACAGCTGGTAAGGGAGTCCATCTTGCTGCATGGAAACTTCCGGGAATTCCTCCTGGGGTAAATAGGATGCCTGGGGGAAGCTGTCAGTCTGTCCTACCAAGGCAGTACTACCAGTGGTGGTATAACCACAGGGTCTATGTGGTAATGCATGCAACTTTACCATGGCTGCTGGGTAATGGCTTAGAAATGTCGGCCATCTTGCAGACATGAGTTCCAGTCCCATCCCTGCAGAACCTCACAAATAGGGATCATCATCATCAAATGCATGTGTTTCTAGTGGTGTCCAACAGGGATCAGTTCTTGGCTCTATGCCATTGGTACTCAGACCTCAGTTCAGGAGTCAAATTAGCAATCAACATTACCCAAAAGAGCCACAGTTGTGTGAATTCATTGTTTCATTTACTATAGTACTATATACTCATATTTAAACAGTATGACTGGGAAAATATTTTGTTTTTTAATATATATTCTCACATCAAATAAGTTAGTAACTTAGTGCAAGTTGATAACTTAATTGGTTAATATCATAGTAAAAACATCCTAATTGTATGATTTAATTATTAACCAGTGTTTTTAATATTGTGGTGCAGTGAACTGCAGGAGACACATTAAAGAGCCACTTGTTGCTTGTGAGCCTCAGGCTGAGTATCACTGCTCTATGCTATTTAACATTTTTATTACTGACCAAGAGGAAAACAAAATAATTGAAAGTTTGCAGATGATGCAAAAATTGGGGAGTGGTAAACAGTCTCTCCTGCTGAAGCTGTTCCACTGAGGATAAATAAAGAAACAGTGATTGGAACGAGAGGACTGGACTCAGGATCTCCCATCTCCCAGGTGGTTGCCCTAAGCACTGAACTACAGACTAACTCACTCTTGCTTTCTCTCTGGCCCAATGAATGTTCCACTTTGGTTAAATACTTAAATAGTCACATTCATATCCTTTCTTCATCTCCTGTGGAGAGGGGGAATTGAATCTGGCTCTCCCACATCTCAGGCAGCTGGTCTAATGAGTGGGCTGAAAGTTATAAAGTGGGCAGCATCACCACCTGGATGTTTCATTCATGTACACTTTGAGAA
The DNA here is from genome assembly GCF_013100865.1 of Trachemys scripta elegans. Taxonomy (NCBI): domain Eukaryota; kingdom Metazoa; phylum Chordata; order Testudines; family Emydidae; genus Trachemys; species Trachemys scripta. The sequence continues at coordinate 225,147,565 of NC_048299.1, read as the reverse complement.
GTGGATTGAAAACCAGAAGGCACTGTCAATTTGTCGTCATTGCAAAACACTGTCTTCTGCACCACTGTGGCAAATTATAGAATAAACAGTTTAAAATCTATACCTCCCTTGGGTTATTAAAGTAGGGCATATATAGGTTTCCAAAGACCACCATAAATGTAAACAAACACATAACTCATCACTATCACTAATTGAAATACTGGTTGCCATGTGTTATGAATGTCTTTTGGCAACTGCTGCAGATTAATCAATGAAATGAGGATAAATATTTTCCCATTTGGCATACACACCCTCCTTAGCTTTCTCTCTCCCCCGCCATGGTCATGTCATTTTTCTGAGAACAGAGGAGCAGTAGTAGGGGTATAAACTTTAATGGAAAAACTTGCATCTACTTTAGAGCATACTCACCAAAATAAGGTTAAAAAGGTTACATTCGAATAAAGTCAGGACATTTCAAAACCATCTATAAACACTACAGGGCATTTTGTTGTTCCTGCCTAGACGGGGTTGGAGGGGAAGCACTGGGTTGTGACTGTTAGATAACCTTCTTGATTCAGACAGATCAAGATAAAACATGCACTGTACAAATCATGAGCTTTTAGCTCATTAGAGTCTTGTGCATAAGCCTTGTTTTATAAGCATATTCAAATAAAGCATTTCCATTGTCAGTACTTGGTTGAGAGCTTTTGCACTGTAGCCCAGATTCTCTGGAAGCTCCACACATTCTTCACCTCTGTGCCATAGAATAACCTGTAGTTGTCTGCCTTGTTGTATGAGGCATCTCTGCTCACTTTGGTGAATTAGTAAAGTTTGACTACATTTATTTCAGAAGCATTTTGGCTGTAGAGCAGTGTAATCTAAGCACTTGCACAGATTCACACCACCAATGATAATCATAATGAGAAAAACACTGCTTTGTGCCCATAAACAGCCCATCCATGTGTTTTGATGTGGAGTAGGTTGTTATATTCAATGAACACATACTTTCCATTGTGCCAGGCTTGCAGGCATTGTGAAGAGCTAGCCATAAATAGACAGCCTTGATAGCCAACTCATGATATGGTAGCAATAAAGAATTTGTTTTACAGTCACCAACAGGCCCCATCTGGACTGGAGCCCAATTATGCTAGATGCAGTGCAAGGACACATTTTGGAGACCAACTCTGGGATTCCTGTTCCTCAAACAAGTGCAGGTAAAATAAACTGGTATTTCTTTGATAAGCTTATTTAATTTTTTGGAGGGGGGCTTATCTACACCAGAGAAACTGAGCATAGTAAGCTTTGTGAGGTCTATGCGGCACATCCATTACACACAAAAATAGTGCCAACTGTGCACAGGGGTTCACACTACTATTTGGATCAGACTTGCTTTGAGTAAGGCTAATCACTGGGACATCCTCCTCCACCATGCTGACCTCCAAACACCGCAGTAAAATTGACTATTGGAAAATAGGAATAAAGTTACAGGATCTAGACCTGGATATGTTATAAAATTGGACTGTCTCTAATTTATAATAGGACAGGAATTGTGGATGGAATAACCCCAACAGTACAAATAGTCATCTTATTACTATATCATGCTGCATCATGGTGCAGATCACTGCTTAGTCGAGATGGTATGTCTGGTCAACTTCTATGTTTTACTACACAAGGGTCCAGTTTGTTGCAAGCTGTAAAAATAACCCATTTGTGCCTGATTGCCCCAGCAATCAATTTCAAAGCAATCTACTTCATTGTATTTTTTCAGAGGTCTTCCTATGAGCTAGCCCGAAGCCAGTGTGAACAATCTAGGGAGCTGAAGAAATCCAGGCCTAGGTGAACTGGATCATTCAGAACACCTCAGCATATGATCAAGTTTCCAAGCACTTAAGTTGACATGAAGTGCCAAGATGTTGTCTCACCTGTTCATCTTTTCATGACACATGGACTGAAGTACTAGCAATATACAAATGGCATACTTTACAGCCAATTTAAACAGCAACATTCTCCAGAATTAAGGTGTAAAATAAAACAGCACCTAGAAAAGACTGAGGTGATGCTGGTACAAAAGGGAAGTGCTTTGCAGAACTTGCTTCCTTTACAATGTTCCTAACCATCAATAGTTAGGTCAGTCTGCAGTGCTGGGAGTCTTTTTGGACAACTCCTTGCTCGTGTATGCCCAACTAGCCCAAGGCAGCAAAAAATAAAAACATACAATAAACCCTCTTCTAACTGCAACTAGTAAGGAGATGGCTGCTATCCTATCAAAACAGACCTGGCAATGGCATTTGTGATTGCAACTCCTTATGTCTTTGAACAAAGCTACACACCCTGAAAAACCTCCAAGGAGTAAGAAAATACAGCAGCCTATCTGTTTAGCAATAGATACTGTGAACACATCAACTCAGTGCTGTGTCTCTAAACTGGTTTCACATTGAATGCAGATTCCACTTGAAGGTCTCTGTCCTGATATTCAAATCCCTCTGTAGCATTGCTTATTACTGCATGAGAAATTACAGCTTCCTCAACAGCTAGTTTCCACTGGAACAACTGGATTGTCAACCAATATGGGGAGGCTTTCACGTACAGGAAGCAGAATTAGAAGTGGTTGAAACTGGTTTCTTTTTTGTGTGGAAAGTTTAGATTAAATTTTTAGTATATTTTTATTACATTTTGGACAAATTTGGTGTTTCTTTAAAATGAAAAACATTCTAAATAAGATGTTCATTTTGAATTTTATTCTGCTCCAGTGGGAGAAATGACTCTCATGCTTTCTTACTTTTTCCTTTACTGGAAAAAGGGAGGATGTAAGGAAGGGATACAAAAGTGAGATGAACTGGAGGGACAAAGGCGCGATTTTTCCCCCCCCCCCCCCAGCTCTGCTGGGGGAAAAATATTAAAACATTACTTGCTCTCTTAAGCAAGAGAAAGTAAATTAAAAACAGAGAATGTTACTCTTCAAAGTGAAATTATTAGGTTCCTCACTTTTTAAACTGCCCCTCAACTTTACATGGGGAAAAAAAGTGGGTAAGTGATATAAAACAATCAAAATTTTAGAGAAAGTGGCTCTTTTTCCTCAATTTCAAAACAAAAAAATTCTTAAATAACAAAAAGAGTCAGGTGTTTTATTTTGAATTTTTTAAAAAAAATTAAGTCAAATTGGTGTTTTTGTTTTGGTGTGTGTTTTTTTTTTTTTTTTTTTTTTTACAAAATATTTTGTTTTTGATTATCTCATTTTTCCACAAAAGTTCAATTTAAAAAAAAAAATCCACCTCTAGCCTGAACTTTCAAAGGATCTGGATGGACCAGGCTGTGGAACTCATCCTGGCAAGAGATAAGAATGCCAGGCACCTAACCTTTTGAGAGCTAAATGCAAAGCTAATTTCTTCAATTTATCTTTCCTTTCCTTGCTCGCAGATCCAAATCCCTCTACACTAGCCAAGCCACTTCTCCTACAGACTGGGAAAGAAAAAAGAGACTACGTGGTGATGTTTTTTTCTATTTTAAAATACCTGGGAAGGTTCTCAGATATTGCAGTGTTGGCAGTCACAGACAGAAGAATGAAGGAGTAAATCACAGAAACTTGGTGGAATGAGAATAATCAATGGGACACAGTAATACCAGGGTACAAAATATATTGGAAGGACAGAACAGGTCATGCTGATGGAGGACTGGCACTATATGTGAAAGAAAGTGTAGAATCAAATGAAATAAAAATCTTACATGAACCAAACTGTGTCATAGAATCTCTGTGGATAGTAATTCAATGCTTGAATATAACAATAGGGATATACTACTGATCACCTGACCAGGATGGTGATAGTGACTGCGAAATGCTCAGGGAAATTAGAAGGCTATAAAAAAACTCAATAATAATGTTGAATTTCAACTATCCCCATACTGACTGGGTACATGTCACCTCAGGACAGGATGCAAAGATAAAGTTTCTTGACACCTTAAATGACTGCTTCTTGGAGCAGTTAGTCCTGGAACTCACAAGAGGAGAGTGAGTTCTTGACTTAGTCCTAAGGGGAAGCACAGGATCTGGTCCAAGAGATGAATATAGCTGGACTGATTAGTAATAGTGACCATAATATAATTAAATTTAATATCCCTGTGTTGCAGAAAACACCACAGCAGCCCAACATGGTAGCATTTAATTTCAGAAAAGGGAACTACATAAAAAATGAGGAAGTCAGTTAAAGAAAAATTAAAAGATACAGTGCCAAAAGTGAAATCTCTGCAAACTGCATGGGAAATTTTTTAAAGACACTATAATAGAGGCTCAACTTAAAAGTATATCCCCAAATTAAAAAACATAGAGAACCAAAAAAGTGCCACCGTGGCTAAACAAAAAAGTAAAAAGTAGTGAGAGGCAAAAAGGCATCCTTTAAAAAGTGGAAGTTAAATCCTAGTGAGGAAAATAGAAAGGAGCATAAACTCCGGCAAGCAAAGTGTACAAATATAATTAGGAAGGACAAAAAAGAATTTGAAGAACTAGCCAAAGACTCAAAAAAAGTAATACAATTTTTTTTTTAAGTATATAAGAAGCAGGAAGCCTGCTAAACAACCAGTGGGGCCACTGGACGATTGAGATGCTAAAGAAGCACTCAAGAACGGTAAGACCATTGTGGAGAAACTAAATAAATTCTTTGCATCCATCTTCACGGCTGAGGATGTGAGGGCGATTCCCAAACCTGAGCCATTCTTTTTAGGTGACAAATCTGAGGAACTGTCCCAGATTGAGGTGTCATTAGAGGAGGTTTTAGAAGAAATTAAGTTAAACAGGAATAAGTCACCATGACCAGATGATATTCACCCAAGTGTTCGGAAGGAACTCAAATGTGAAATTGCAGAACTACTAACCATGGTTTGTAATCTATCATTTAAATCTGCTTCTGTACAAAATGACTGGAGGATAGCTAATGTGATGCCAATTTTTAAAAAGGGCTCCAGAGATGATCCTGGCAATTACAAGCCAGTAAGCCTGACTTCAGTATTGGGCAAATTGGTTGAAACTATAGTAAAGAACAGAATTGTCAAACATATAGATGAATATAATTTGTTAGGGAAAAGTCAACATGGCTTTTGTAAAGGGAAACCATGCCTCACCAATCTACTAGAATTCTTTGAGGGGGGTCAACAAGCATGTGGACAAGGAGGATTCAGTGGATATAGTGTACTTAATTTTTCAGAAAGCCTTTGACAAGGTCCCTCACCAAAGGCTCTTAAGCAAAGTAAGCTGTCATGGGGTAAGGTCCTCTCATGGATTGGTAACTGGTGAAAAGATAGGAATAAATGGTTAGTTTTCAGAATAGAGAGAGGTAAATAGTTGTGTCCCCCAGGGGTCTGTACTGGGACCAATACCATTCAACATATTCATAAATGATCTGGAAAAAGGGTAAACAGTGAGGTGGCAAAATTTGCAGATGATACAAAACTAAGTCCCAGGCAGACTGTGAAGAGCTACAAAAGGATCTCACAAAACTGGATGACTGGGCAACAAAATGGCAGATGAAATTCAATGTTGATAAATGCAAAGTAATTCACATTGGAAAACATAATCCCAACTATACATATAAAATGATGGGGTCTAAATTAGCTGTTACCACTTGTAGTGGAGTGGACACCTGCTCCTGCCTGTCAGGGCTTGAAAGCAGCCCTGCAGAGGGCTACAGCTCTAAAAGCTGGGCTGATTGGGGAAGTGGCCGCAGCTGGGCCACGCCCCAATCAGGCCATAGCTGGCCTGTATAAAAAGCCTGGGAGCCAGAGGCCAAAGAGACTCTCTCTGCACTCAGAGAGAGAAGGGCCTGGCTGCAGGGAGCTAGACACAAGGTACCTATAGTGGAGCAGGGCTGGGGAAAGGCTGGGGAGCTCCAGCCTGGATAGCCCCAGGCTGTGGCCTAGTAGGAGGCCAAGGGGTACTGGGGGTTGCAGAGGGAAGCCCATGGGTAGGCCAAGGCAGCAGGTCCAAACCCAACCTTACCTGTGATGAGTGGCCTATACTGCAGTCTGCCCCAGGGGGCGGGAACTAGGTGGTGACTGGCAGTGGCCTTATTCTGAGGTGAGGTAGGGATAGTGGGAGGGGAGACTCTAGTACTGAGGGGTGTACTGCCAGGAGGCAGCACCCCAATTAAAAGGGCACTGGGGTCTGGGAGGGACAAGGGGGCCAAAGGACAGGCAGACCACTGGCCTGCAGAGGGTGCTCCAGGATGCTGGAAGAGCTAATTCCCAGAAGTCACCAGCATGAGGCACCACAGGGGTGAGTCTGCTCCTCTACACCACTCAAGAAAGAGATCTTGGAATCATTGTGGATAGTTCTCTGAAAACATCCACTCAATGTGAAGCGGCAATCAAAAAAGTGAACAGAATGTTGGGAATCATTAAGAAAAGGACAGATAATAAGGACTGGTCTATACTGGGGGTGGGAAATCGATCTAAGATATGTTGACTTCAGCTACGCTATTCTTGTAGCTGAAGTTGTGTATCTTGGATCGACTTACCTCCCATCCTCACGGCGCAGGATCGACGGTCGCGGCTCCCCCATCGACTCCGCTTCTGCCTCTCGCTCTGGTGGAGTTCCGGAGTCGACCGGGAGAGCATTTGGGGATTGATTTATCATGACTAGATGAGATGTGATAAATCAATCCGCAATATATGGATTGCTATCCGGCGGGTGGTGTGGACATACCGTAAGACAGAAAATATCGTATTGTCTCTATATAAATCCATGGCATGCCCACATCTTGAATATTGTGTGCAGATGTGGTCACCCCATCTCAAAAAAGATATATTGGAATTGGAAAAGGTTCAGAAAAGGGCAACAAAAATGATTAGGGGTATGGAACAGCTTCTGTATGAGGAGAGATTAATAAAACTGTCTTTTCAGCTTGGAAAAGAGATGACTAAGGGGGGGGATATGATAGAGGTCTATAAAATTATGACTGGTGTGGAGTGTTATTTACTCCTTCTCATAACACAAGAAATAGGGGTCACTAAATGCAATTAATAGGCAGGTTTAAAACAAACAAAAGGAAGTATTTTTTCATAGAACGCGTAGTCAATCTGTGGAACTTTTTGTCAGAGGATGTTGTGAAGGCCAAGACTATAACAGGGTTCAAAAAAGAACTAGATAAATTCCTGGAGGATGGGTCCATCAATGGCTATTAGCCAGGATGGGCAGGGATGGTATCCCTAGCCTCTGTTTGTCGGAAGCTGGGAATGAGTGACAGGGCATGGATCACTTGATGATTATCTGTTTTGTTCATTCCCTCTGGGGCACCTGGCATTGGCCACTGTCAGAAGATAGGATAGTGGGCTAGATGAATCTTTGGTCTGACTAAGTACGGTCATTCTTATGCTCTTATGAGTGAAGTTGGGGGGGCAGGGAAGGCATTGCCCTCCCAAATTGCAAGCCTCAGGCAGGCACAGAATTTGCCAATCCCCCTCCACCAGGCAGCCTCATTGGCCTGACTGGAGCTGCCCCCCCAAATTCAAAAGTCAAACTATGCCTATGGAGTAAATCTGTGATTAGATGTTATCATACTGGATAGAGCTATTTTTTTTCCCTCTGTCAGAATCACCTTGCCAGAAGGGTTAGAATGAGCCATTAGGCTCTGCCTATAGTAAAGGCAGCGTGAAGGCTGTACTACCTCAGGAACAATCCCCTTGTGCTGGGTGCAGCTTACTCCTTCCTGTGTGCTTGGCACCTATCCTGATTGGTGAGTGGAAGGTGTAAGCGAGGGGGCAAAGCCATGCCCCACCCCTTTCCATTCTCCCTTTCCTGCATCTTGGCTTGCATGGGGAAGCAACAAGAAAGTAATTCCTTCTCCTTTCTCCTTCCCACAGCAGGAACCACTATCTGAGCAGCCATTGCAGATTAAACGAGAGATTAAGGGTGGGGCTTACTTTCCTTTATGCCCTGGGTGGCTGGATAAGGGCTAGGGACAACCTGACTTTGATGAATGGGGCCTGATCCTGCAAACCTTTGCTCATGTGGGTAATCTTTACCATACAAGTTGTTCTGTTAGATAAGGGGTTTGCAGGATAGGTCTCTAAAGATGAAAGTGATGAGAAATTATTTTCCCAATTACTTATTGGTGCTTTAGTTAAATACTGTTGAGCCAGCTATATAATGACTTTGCGGAAACAATAATTTCATGAATATAGGCATTTTATTTTGGTTTCTGAACTGTTCACCAGCCATTCCTGATTTCTGTGGATGCATTCAGTATTTGCCAGACAGGTTATTTGTCAAACTGTGGGGTTGCGCGCAAACTGTTCACTTGACTATTCACCACCATTGGTGCAGGATTAGTCATATGATATTTTTTTCTGCTCCCACACTTGGATGACACGCTATTCACCATGAAAAGCTGAGTAGTGAATAACTGAATACTACATTTCTGGTACAAATGTGAGGAGCTTTCAAGACTCAAACACTTTGAACATTTGAAATATTCAACAAGAACAAATACTGGGTCAGACTCTGCCATCCTTAGTCATACTGAGTTATAAATTACTCTCCAAGTCATTCAGTTTAATGCTATGGGACTACTTCCATAGTGAGGTACTCCTCAAGGTAAGAGTGGTAGAATTATCTCATGATGAATAGCAGCAAGTAGAACTCATGTAGTTTATCGACAAATGTATTTGTGGCTCAGTTTTTCCATTCTGTAACCAAATCTAATCTGTAATATGCTTTGGCTCTCAGCAAGGGTTACTGAAACAGATTCCTTATTGCATTTGGAGCATGGAACTGATCAATTTAGATTAATAAAATATTGACAAATATAGTACAGATGTAGAGTTAAACTAGGTCTGTTCCCTTTTTCAAGTTAGAAGTTATATATGCTGTTTTATATCTCAAAATTCCATAATACTGATGAGCAACGGTGCTAAAATCTTCTTTAGATTAAAAGACACTGCATTAAGAATGTTTTGCAAGTGTATGTTATATGTAGCATAAGCAATAATAAAACTTTACAAGGTATAAGCAGCTTTAAACCAAACACGCATCCTATTGTCAAAAAGCCCAGCTGATCAACAATTATTAGAAATATTTTATCCTCCATGTGTGAGTAGTAAAGGAAATTTAACTTTTTTTTCTCTACTTGTGCACTTTGAGAACTGCCCACTTTAATAGGAGGAGACAGACGAGTTGAATCTCTTAAGTACAGGCAAAAGATAAAGAGCAGGCGCTGTTGTGAAATATACGTCAAATCTTGGCAGAAAACACAGCTGGGCCCCCTTCAGTCTAGTCTGTTAACTATCCTCACTGGGTTGAAATCCAGTCCTTTCCTACAAGCACTGAGCTTTTGTAATGTTCTCCCGACCCACAGTTGGCTGCCTTGCTCACTAAATGCTTGCATATGCATAAACAGAACAAGGCATCCTTTCCCTGTATCCCCCCTGAAAGCCTCAAAAGCTGAAGTAAACGGTAGCCTTTCAAGAAGGGTCTTAATTAGCACCCATTGTTCCTTGTCTGGGAGTCCAGGCAGAAAGGCCCTATGATTTGAAAAAGAAGATCACAGCAGGAATCTAACTTTGCAATTGAATCAATCTGCAAACTCCACAGGACTTGTACACTGAAAAATAGGAAGGACTAGATTAGGGCATTAATTATAGTGGCTCATTCACAGTGCTACAGTTAAGGGTCGGTCAGCATTTTCCTTTTATATTTTTTAAAGGGAAAACAGAATCATAAAAATTCACTAGAGACTGAGACCAGACATACAAGTTCATAAGAGTGAAATCTAGTGTTAAGTCTACACCTCAACTTTAACCTGTAGTGTCTCCACCACAGATAATTATTTGTGAAGACTCCTGAATTGGTTTAAAAAAAAAAAAAGAGAGCATTTCAGGATGAATGATGATTTATTCTTTTGCTTTGGTGGGAGTTGATCAGATTGAGCGCAGACCCTGTACTTGGGATTTTGTGTATGTAAGTATATGAGTATCCCATCTGTTCAACATCTTCGCTATACATGTTCAGAGGAAGCGTACAGTGATAGCTGTGGACACTATACATTCTAGGATGCAGTGCTCCTCCTTGATTGGAATGCACAAATTAAGACACAGTATTTCATGCTGGGGGCTAGTTTCTCAACTCATTATTAAGGATGAGTTGTTGTAGCCGTGTCGGTCCCAGGATATTAGAGAGACAAGGTGCGTGAGGTAATATCTTGTATTTCAAGGGTTCTCAAACTTCATTGCACCGCAACCCCCTTCCGACAACAAAAATTACTACAGGACCCCAGGATGGGGGACTGAAGCCTGAGCCTGCCCAAGCCCCGCCAAAGCCCACCTCCCCAGGTCAGGGGACCAAAGCCGAAACCCAAGGGTTTCAGCCCCAGGCAAGGGGGCCTGTAACCTGAGACCTGCTGCCCAGGGCTGAAGCCCTTGGGCTTTGGCCCCAGGCCCCAGCAAGTCTAAACCAGACTTGGCGACCCCATTAAAATGGGGTCATGACCCACCTTGGGGTCCTGACCCACAGTTTGAGAACCACTGTTGTATTGGACCAATTTCTGTTGATGAGAGAGAAAAGTTTCAAGCTTACACACAGCTCTGCTTCAGGTGTGGGAAATTCACTCATAATGTCAGATAAATATTAAGGATGTGGACAGTTACAGGCTGCATTATAGAATCCCTGTGTGGTTCTTTGCTATCCATGGGTGGAACCTCTCAGATCATGCTCTAGCCATTCTCATGATGGGGGAGGAGGGGAGGGAGCAAAGGAAGGGGGCGAGGGAACTTATTTAATCATATTTATCAAACTCCTCTGCAAGAACTCTATTTCCCCTCCCCCTCTATTTCCTTGCTTTCTGTGCTAATTTCAAAAAGATGGAAGATATGCACTCTGTGTGCCAAGGAAAATTATGCTGTAGCAAATACCTCATTTATCGCAGTAGTTATCAGCAGGCAGTCATCTATCAAAATAAGGGAAGGGGACAATAAAGCAACATTATAGCTATATAGAGAAGGAAAAATGTGCATCTGTATAGCTTACAGGAGAAGCAAGCATGTAGAAATGAAACATTAAAAAAGAATGAAAATCAATTCTGTTTGGTAGCTCTTCCAAGCTATTTTATACCAGCACCATTGTTTTCTGGACATATTCTAGAATGTTGTAAATACAAGTCATTCACTAAAAATTTTTTTTTATAGTTACTAGAGCTGGTCAGAAAATGGATATTTTTTCCTGTGAAAAACATTGACTTTTGATGGAAAAAGTAGAAAACCAGACGTTTTCAGCCAAACCTCCCCCCCCCCCCAATTTTTGATTTGGAAATGCTGCCATGGTGCCTCGTGGAGTTGTAATTCAGGTGACTCATGCCTAAGGCTATGTTTCAGTCATGGGTATTTTTAGTAAAAGTCATAGACAGGTCACGGGTAATAAAAAAATAAATAATGGCACGTGGCACGGGACCCCCACTGGTGCTGGGGGAGGGGGGTTGGCAGGGCCGGCAGGCTCCCTATTTGACTCTGTGCCTCCCCCCAGCAACAGCAGCGTTTGGGTGTGGGAGGGGGCAGGGGCACGGGCGGCGCTTACCTGAGGAGCTTCCTAGAAGAGGCGACATCCCCCTCGCTCAGCTGCTAGGTGGAGGCATGGCCAGGCAGCTCTGCGGTGTACACTGCCTCTGCCTGCAGGCACTGCCCCCACAGCTCCCATTGTCCCACCTCACCGTGTCCCATGCCCCAATCCCCTCACCCTCTCACACCTAAACTCTGCTGCTGCTGGGGGGGAGGGAAACGGGACACGTGGTGGCCCAAGACTGCCCCAGCAGTGGCCAGGGTGACTGGCACAGGGGCTGCCTGAGTGCCCCAGAGCCAGGCACGCCAGCCGCTGCAGAAGTCATGGAGGTCATGGAAAGTCATGGAACCCATGACTTCTGTTACCACTGTGACAAACTCGCAGCCTTACTCATGCCCCTTCCTCCTCTTCAGGCCAGGATCCCCTTGGTCTCCCCTCCCATACACCACAGTCTTCCCTCTTGCTGAGTTACTGGTGCTTCATGGGAGTCCCTGATTGTGATGCATCATGGGAGATGCCGTCTGGCTGGGACTCCCAGCCAATATAGGGAAATGGGGTCAAAAGGCACCCAAACTGCAACCCACATGTGGCACCACGATAGCATTTCCAAATCAAACTTTCACCTGTTCAGTTTTTCAATGAAAAAGCAACATTTTCCATGGATAGCAGATGCTTTTCACAAAAGGTGGTTGGAAAAAAACAGTTCTCTATCAAAACCCAGTGTTGACGGAAATTTTTCAGTCAGCCCTCATAATGACCCTTGGAAAAGTATGCTTTACATCACGCATTGAATTTGCTGAGACTTTCCATACTTTCAACATAAAAGTAGCTCTTTTCTTTCTGTTTTATTTTAATTCAGTAGAATTTTCCTACCAGATTGTCCAAAATTAGAGGAAATAACTTAATACTCCTAACTTTCCCTTAGGAGAAAAAGGGTTAAGGAGCTTTTCATCTTTCTGAAGTCTCTTTTACTGCACAGGTCAACACACAGTTTTACAAGTGAGGGACACATTTACCTAGTTGCCATGGTGAAAGAACACAGAGGGAAAATTGGTCATATAGCATTTAGTTTGGCATTTAGAGAGGTAACATACAAGAAATCCTGCCAGGAAGAAGGTCCATGTTGCCAACCTTTTGTACCTTTAAGAATCATTGTTTTGCTATGGGTGTTTAAATAGAGTAATGGACTGTAAATCTTTTACACCAGTCTTTCTCTTAAGAAAATCAGTAACAAATTCTGTAAATATATCTGACAAATTAATAAAAGGATTTACTCCATTCCATTAGTGAAACAGTAAGTGTGTTTGTAATGTACTGAAAATGGACATTGCTGCAATTTTCAACATAAATATTTTAAAAGAAATAACTGACTCAGAGCTAAATAATTACTTGAAAAAATAATCACAGGTATTTAACATCTGAGCTTTGAACCACTATTTTCACTGGAGTGATCCCTGGCAATAGCAATTTACAGAAATTGCCAAAAGTGTAGAACACACACCTTTTTTTAAAAACACTTGCTTCTTTCTAAATTTTTTAAGAAAACCTATGTAAAAAAATCCCATCTTGTCATCAGGGGTTAACTCCTACATGAACAGCAGACACTATAGGATAATTGCCTTCTAATAACTGCCTGCACTATGTGTAAATTAAAAGATTGGCCTGGAAAGCACAAGAGTACTCACGTGATGAAACAGCAGTGATCAGTTCCAGTTAAAGAAAGACCAACAGCTGGCTGCTGATTAGCTTGCCACTAGAAATTAAAAATAATTGAAGATGTGTTAATTCCAAATGCTTTTCAATTTATCACTGGTAAAGCTGGGAAAATTAAAATATATGTTGCTAGATACGGAGAAAAAGGGTATAAATGTGCAAATTCTATAGAATTCAATTTGTGCTGTGCTCCCTTCCATGAATTGAACCCTGCAATCTAGGTGACAAGGCATGGAAGTGACTCCCCTCCTGAAATTCATGAATTCTCTTCTCCAATAGAAGCTCCCCACAGGCAGCTCCTTCCAACAAGCTCCAATAATCCAGTCTTAGTTTAGATATTTTGGGGGAAGACCTTGCTTGGCTAGTGATACTTTGCAGTGTGCACAAAGGGACAAAAATGCAGCCGACTGGCTTAAATCAGAGCAGCCCTCACATTACTCTATCCCATTGCAGTAGAACCAGTCAGCACAGAACTTTAAGACACCTCATTTTCATACCCATCACTCAACTGGAGTGATAATCCCATATATGCTCCAGCTGTTACTCTAATTTCTGACAGTTAAAATGTCACTCACAAGCTGAGTTTGGTCACTGCCATAACTTTTCCTTTCAGCTCCTCCTTCCAGCTACTATGGGCCCAAGACTTCTATCTCCTCCCAACTTCTTACTGCTTCCTCTACCAGCTCTGCTTCCCTCATTGTGTCTCTCAGTGTAGCTAGTAGGGCAAGAAGTGGGGAATATTAGGTGGCAAACTCTACTCTTTCTGGGCCCGGAGAACAGGATGTTCCCAGAAATGGTCATGGTGTGAGGGAGACAGGAATAGAGGTGATTTAAGACACTCAGGAAGAGAAGGGACTGAGTGAGAGAAGTGATGAGGGGGAGACCACGCCATTGCAGCAGGAGACTCCGTGGGAAAGGTGGAGGGAGGAAGGACCAGGTGGCAGGCAAAGGGATAATGATGAAGGAAACACGCAATAGGAGACTGAGTGGGATAGGCAGAGAACAGGAAAGAAAGAAAACACTGCAGAGAAAATTGGGGACAGGATGGTCTTGTGGACAATGCATAGGGCTGACAGCCAGGATTCCTGGATTTCATTCCCAGCTCTGTCACTATATAACCTTGAGAAAACTGTGTCCCATCTATACCTCAGTTACATGTCTGTAAAATGGAATAATATTATTGGCCTACATCCCAGATAAGTGATATTACCTCAAGATCCTGAGATGGAAGTTTTAGCATTTCTTTATTATTAGATAAGAGGCCACAGGCTGGACAGAAAAGGCCATTTACTTTACCTGCAAAAGTGACACCTGGAAAGCCTGGCAGTTATGACTTTATCAGCTCTACTTTATATACCCAACTGTGCATCTCTCAAGGACCTTTCCACAATCCTAGACTTCCCTACATAATCCAGGAATAGGGTATTTAGGGGATAATGTGACAAGTTATCCATGTGGAGCCATGGCAGGATCAGGTTAATATTTCTAGTACCACTTTTTAACAATAAATACATATGATAGCACTGAGTACAAAAAAGAATGTGATATGTAATATTAAATACAAAACTACCTTTTACTATGATACCTGGGGGCATAGATCAGCATTCATGTCACGCTCCCAGTCAGTACCCAGCAAGGGCTGGGGAAGCTAATGATCCAACCAGTGTATCAAATTCGGTGATGAATCTTGGTCACGTGCCACCTGAGGTACTTTGACCATACGCTAAGAAGACTATGACATTCTGGTAGAACAGAATATTATTTCTAGCCAGCTAACTATTTTTAACATAGAAGTGATGAGTCCTATTTTTGTCACAGACATGGGTGCTGCTCAAACTGTGTCTGAAATGGGTCTGTGCAAGACCAAGGAGAGAGATAATAAAGCTGATATTCCTATTTTGCTGTATTACATTCACTGAAGGGAGAGAGAGAACATGGGGATTTAAAGGTAATATTTAGTCAACATTGGATTCATGAGAAGCAGCAATGAGAATTAGAAAAAGGGAGTTATAGCAGTAATGGTGAATTCCTTATTAATATGTGTAGATAGGCTCATATGCAATACTGACTTTAGTGCATTATGTTCCAAGTGCTTGCCTCAGAGGCATTTGTAGTGTTAAAGGTTATGTGGTCAAGAGGAGGAAGGTAACTAAGTAGAACACCACAAGAATCAGTACTGAACTCATATTTACCACCATGTACTGTACATAAAATAACATAGAAGAGAAGCATATCACATAACCCAGGGTTACATGATCACTCAAAGACAGACCCTATCATAATGTATACACACAGAAGGCAACATTAAGGTTGCTCTTGGAAACTGTCTAAGCCTCCTGGCTTTTGTGCACTTAATCCTTCAACCTAGGCTCTAGAGTTCATTTTCTTGTCCCTAATAAATGCATCGGCATAAACACTTCTTATCCAAGTATGATACAACTAGATAACTTGTTCTAATATAACAAAGATTAGAAAAAGAATCCTAAACTCAAATTGTGCCTCAAAACAAATATGAAAAGGCTGCTAGATCTGGTTTACACTGTAAAAATTTCAGTACTCTCAATTTTTTCATTATTTACCCTGAAATAAATGAGAGGGGAGACAAAGAAAGCATTTTAACTCTGCTAACATGGTATCCAGGCAAAGGGACAGATTCTCAAAGAATCTGTCAGAGGCAGGGCCGACGAGGGGGTGGGGGGGGAGCCGGTACAAATTACCAGGGCTCAGTGGTCCGGAAGGGGGCCCGGGGCCCAGCTTCCCCAGCTTCCTCCCCCTTTCATCGGCCCTGTTTAGCCGGTCCGCCCTTGCTGGGGGGCCCGAAAATTTTTTTCCACCGGGGCCCAAACCCGCTCTCGGCGGCCCTGGTTAGAGGAACATGTATTTCAGGTGTTTAAGTTATGACAAATTAACATTGGGCTCACAGTGCAAACAAGGCATTAATAGGAATGGACATGCCTCTAAGGAGGGAATAAAAAACTTGCCTGGTTATATTTTTAAAATCAAGAGTTTACTTTTGGTAATGCTGCTTCTGTATTTTTACATCTGGATTTGCAGTGTGTCAATCTTCATAGCATTTAGATACCAAATAATAAGTAAAATCTCTGAATTTTTCTGGGAGATCAGCATCCTCTGCTTCACTCTTGGTAGAGTATTGAGTGCTAAGTAAGATGCTCATCTGAATAAACAAAATCTTCAATATCTGACACAGTTAAATGTTCTGATGAAAATATGTTTATTTGTATATTTAAAAGTAAAGCTGTCCCAAATTCAGTACTTGCATTCCAGGGTGATTTGGCCTACTTTCTCATCACTTCTATTCACAGCAGTTTGCACAACAGCTATCTCCAAAATTTCAATTTTTCACAGATGCGAGGACTTGAATAAACTCTACCAAAGTTTGCCTAGTTTCAAGCTGAAGCCATGCAAAACTAGTAGGTTTTATATTGTTTCCACACAAAACGATAAATCCTTCCTTGGCACCAGAAAGAGGTTCACTAAAAAGTTCATGGACTTCATTTGCAAATCTAGCCTTCAGTGTAACAGACAAATGTTAGGATCACATCCTTATTCCTATCAGTTTCTCAAGCCAACCATGGTTTGGCTCGGTCAATGTTTGAAAGAAAGACCTCCAAGGAACACCTACTGTGTGTACATAGTAGAGGAAGTGATGTTGGTATTCAGCTAGTAGCCCTTTTCCCTTTGAGTTAATAATGCCCCTGTACTGGAGCATTGGCCTTTTGGAAAACTGCCTTTCAGATGAAGTGTAAAACCAGTACCCAGACAACTTTTGGTCTTTAATCCCATTACTCTTTGTTGTTGGAACTCTGGGACAGGGATGGTATCTGAAAATACCAGTCAGGTGGCAGATGGGAAAAAGGTAGGAGGATTTACTTGAACAATCATGCAGACAGGAGCAGTCTGTGCATGTTTGGGAAGAAAGTCTGAGGATAGGAACAGCAGGGGAGGAGAAGATGGGGAATAGTACACCCACACATTGGGTGGTGAGGGATCAGGAGAAAAAGCAAGTGTTGGAGTTGGGGCAGAGGCTTTGGGATGAAAGACATTGTATATGGCTAAGTTTTTATTTTTATTTGACAGATCTCAAAAGTAGTTGTCAATGGGAAATCATCAAATGAGGGTGTTTCTAATGGAGTTCCTCAGGGATTGTTACTAGCTTTGGTGCTACTCAGCATTTTCATTTAAGATCTAGAAGTAAATATAAAATCACTGCTGATAAAATTAGCAGATGACAAAGATTGACAGAGTTGTAAATAATTATAAGGACCACAGCAGTCAGAGAGAGCGATCTGGATCATTTGGTAAGCTGGGCCCATTCAATCACAATGTATTTTAATACAGCCAAATGCAATTATACATCTAGGAGCAAAGAATGCAGACCTTACCTGCAAAATGGAAGACTGTATTCTGGAAAGGAGTGACTCAAAGGGATCTAGGGGTCATAATGGACAAGCAACTGAACGAGTGATGTGGGGCAAAGGAGCTAATGCAATCCTTGGATGTATAAACAGGAGAGTAGTGAGTAGGAGTAGGGAGGTGATTTTTACCTTGTATACAGCATTGGTGAGACTGATACCAGAATATTGTGTACAGTTCTGGTGTCCACATTTTTAAAAGGATATTAAAAAATTGGAGAGGGTGTAGAAAAGAGCCATAAAAATGGTTCCAGGGATGGAGAAAGACCTTACAATGAGAGAGTTAAAGAATTCAATCACTTTAGCTTATCTAAAAGAAGATTGAGTAGTGACTTGAATAGTCCAGCAGAGAAATGCGTAACAAGAACCCATGGCTAAAAGCTAAAGCCAGACATATTGAAATTAGACACACATTTTTAATAGTGAGAATGTTTAACCATTGGAACAAATTACCAAGGGACATGGTGGATTCTTCATCTCTTGATGTCTTCAACTAAAGACTGGATGCCTTTCTGCAAGATATACTTTAGCCAAACACAAGTTACGCTTTAGTTAAACACCAGTTATTGGGCTCAGTACAGGGTAACAGTATGAAATTTAAGGCCCTGTGATACACAGGCGGCCAGACTAGATCCTTTAATGGTCTCTTCTGGCCTTAACTCTATGAATTATTAATACTATTATGACTACAATTATTATTAAAGGTCCTTATGCGAAACTGTTAAACTACCTCACCCTCATATCCCCTTATTTTTTTCATTCATATTAGCCACATAATCTAGAGAAATAGTTTTATTAGACATATCACTTAATCAAAGTTGTGTATTTGTCTGCACAGCAGAACTATCAAAAAGTAGTGTCTTGCTCCCGGCATAAACTGTTAAATGCATTTGAAAATAAAATTTTATGTTTCAATGAGCATTTCTGAGCCTATTCTTGATCATTCCTCATCTTCCTATACAGTGACATTAATTGCAACACTAGCAGTATGTATTAGTCCTTGAATGACACTGCATCCTTTGAAGCTAAGCCAGTAGACAAAGGCATCATCATGGTTGTGGGTAGCCTGGCAGCAAACACTGCATGCTTCTCATGAGAATTTTTCTTAGAAACCTGAAAAGCCATAGGAAGCATTTGAAAGTGATGGGGAGGCAATACTAAAAACTTGGCAAAGTTCTCTTTTTTATACTTCAATTCTGCTCTTCAAGATATCCTTCTATTAGACAATGCAGGCTTCAGACTTCACTCTCTATTATCAGAAAACTCTGTCGCCTAATCTGTATAGACAGCAGACAGAGGAAAGTCGAGGAGTTTCTATGGAGATAGGAATTGGGGAGGAAGTGCATTTTCTCTTGATTCATCCAGTCTTCCTGATCTTATAAGGGGTCATTATAATCATTTATCTCTCCCTCTGCAGAAAAGATGACATCCCTGGGAGCAGTCACAAGGCAGGGTTATGCTTAGTCTTGAATTAGGATATTTGATACAGCTTCACCAAACCTAAAATTGCAAAGGAAAATTCATACAACGTTTTGTTCTTATACAATACGTCCAGTATATAATATATAGAAGGCATGCATCTGCCCTGGTCACTGACTTGATATAAACTGCTTTCTACTAATAGGAAGCTATAAAATTCATTAATAGCTTATATTCAGGCACAATGATATAATATATTACCATGTGTTTTTCAGTAAATCCAGGCAGTTTACAGCAGACACTCAGAAAGAAGGTATAGAATATGAGGCTGCCTTCATAAATTGGACATAAGAGCACACCATACAGATATTACCCAAATGATCATTTGTCAACTCTGGGAAAATTTTAGTGAAATTCCACACAAGCCTGTTTGGCTCCTGACAGCAGCTACTGACAATGGGGGCACTTATATGCTTGGCCCCTCTACATTTCTCTTGGAGGAGAAATGTATCACTAGGAAGTGAGATGGGGGCAGAGAAGGGACAGCTCTAAGACTGGATTAAAAAAAACAAAAACAAAAAATCCCTCTGGTGTGGTTGCTGTCACTTTGTGTTGGTCTGGAGATGCTCCTTCACCCGTATAAGGTATCATTTGAGGGGGGAAGGGAGGGGAGGACTTACCATCTCTTTTTGTGAAGGTTTTTTTAGAATTATCTGCCTTTATTTTATGTCATAGCAGGACCCATTTTGACATCTACTTTTGTAATAATTTTGCTGGGCAACTCTTATTTACTAACTCAAGGGATTTTTGTATGGAACTATATTTACCAATTTATAGTATTTTGTGAAGGGCTTTTTGTTCATTTTTTGTTTAAAAATACTAGGGAACTAGACAATATGTTTTTACAGATTCTGTGGCAACATCTAAAGGACAAGGAGAAATTCTCTTGTCCTTCCATCCCCACTGTATTCTCCCTCAACAACAGGAGAGCATATAATACTGTACGTGACTGTATATGAGGCTGACAAGTTATCTGTCCTCTCCTCATGAACTCCATCATTGTCCAGGCAATCCACAGTCTGGTTTTATTACCTTGGGCAGATTTGCAAGCACGTTTTGATACATTTGAATCTATTTTTGATTTGTTTAACAAGAAAGGTTCTGTAGAAGAAAATGTGAACGGTTTGATTTTTTTGGGTGCACAGAGCATGGGGGGGGGCTACATTATTGCAAATACTAACCTAAAGCACTGAAACTCTCACTGGAGTTTAATGAATAATAAGAACTGGCCATCATAAGGCAGAGTTACTAAAATGAAAACAAAAACAAAAAAACCCTAAATCATGTCTTCAGGGGTTACTTGGAAATCTGGAAGAAGTGAAATTATGTGACTCTTAAAAACGTCTAAGATTAGAGCAACAAAATTATAAATGCTGATAACCTGAGAATTGCAACATCACTTAGCATTATCTTTACCAGCATAATTTGTAATCTGTCTTTAGGTACATTTTAACTGTTTTCTCATTTCTGACAGAGCAGGAGTGGAGTTGTGAAATAGTGTCAGGAAAGTTCAAAATAACTAAATTTTTTTAAAAATACATTTTCCTGATTTAATTTCTTTAGCTCAGTTTGATAGAAAAACATTATAAATTGTGGAGAAGTCAATTTAAACCAGTTGGAATTAACACTTGGTGTTGTTTTCAATTAAGTTGATATTACTTTGTTATATGGAGAAATTCATATTAATTGATTTCAATGATGAACCTTCACATAAGAGAAGGCTGGTGTGTATGATTCTGATGATGTACTATTGTGATTATTGGTTCCTGTGACACAGACACAATGGTGTTTTACCACTCTGTAACCATCTCTTGTCAGGCCTGACATACTCACTACACCTAAACACACTGTTGCCATAATCTGTGTCTAAAAAGGTGTTATGTAAAGTATCACCTACAAACTGGTAACACACTGGTCCCTAAGATCATGGTGTGGTGTATTTGTGGGGTGTGTACAAAAGACTTTTCTATAGATTTATGCTGGCAATATATGACTAAAATGTATTTAAACCAAGCATATTAGGGGGAGTTGATAAACAGGTGTTCTCCAGACAAAGAAAAGAGGTCAACACCTCAAACCAAGTGTAGCCAAATTCAATGGGCTATTCATTTGTATTGAAAGTTTCAGGAAGAGATCATTCACATTGTAAAAATCACCAGTGGGGCAGAAGACAGCATGGAGTCTACACTAGACAGCATGGTGTCACACCCAGCAGGGAAAAGAAGCTTTGTTTGGGCTTACTTGTCAAATACTACATTGCAAAGGTTTACTAGACTCTAAATGAAAGGGGAGAAAACCCCATAATTATCCATTACTGGGCAGATATAATAGATTCATAGATTATAGGACTGGAAGGGACCTCGAGAGGTCATCGAGTCCAGTCCCCTGCCCGCATGGCAGGACCAAATACTGTCTAGACCATCCCTGATAGACATTTATCTAACCTACTCTTAAATATCTCCAGAGACGGAGATTCCACAACCTCCCTAGGCAATTTGTTCCAGTGTTTAACCACCCTGACAGTTAGGAACTTTTTCCTAATGTCCAACCTAGACCTCCCTTGCTGCAGTTTAAACCCATTGTTTCTGGTTCTATCCTTAGAGGCTAAGGTGAACAAGTTCTCTCCCTCCTCCTTATGACACCCTTTTAAATACCTGAAAACTGCTATCATGTCCCCTCTCAGTCTTCTCTTTTCCAAACTAAACAAACCCAATTCTTTCAGCCTTCCTTCATAGGTCATGTTCTCAAGACCTTTAATCATTCTTGTTGCTCTTCTTTGGACCCTTTCCAATTTCTCCACATCTTTTTTAAAATGCGGCGCCCAGAACTGGACACAATACTCCAGCTGAGGCCTAACCAGAGCAGAGTAGAGCGGAAGAATGACTTCTCGTGTCTTGCTCACAACACACCTTTTAATACATCCCAGAATCATGTTTGCTTTTTTTGCAACAGCATCACACTGTTGACTCATATTTAGCTTGTGGTCCACTATAACCCCTAGATCCCTTTCTGCCGTACTCCTTCCTAGACAGTCTTTTCCCATTCTGTATGTGTGAAATTGATTTTTCCTTCCTAAGTGGAGCACTTTGCATTTGTCTTTGTTAAACTTCATCCTGTTTAACTCAGACCATTTCTCCAATTTGTCCAGATCATTTTGAATTATGACCCTGTCCTCCAAAGTAGTTGCAATCCCTCCCAGTTTGGTATCATCCGGAAACTTAATAAGCATACTTTCTGTGCCAATATCTAAGTCGTTGATGAAGATATTGAACAGAGCTGGTCCCAAAACAGACCCCTGCGGTACCCCACTTGTTACGCCTTTCCAGCAGGATTGGGAACCATTAATAACAACTCTCTGAGTATGGTTATCCAGCCAGTTATGCACCCACCTTATAGTAGCCCCATCTAAATTGTATTTGCCTAGTTTATCGATAAGAATATCATGCGAGACCGTATCAAATGCCTTACTAAAGTCTAGGTATACCACATCCACCGCTTCACCCTTATCCACAAGGCTCGTTATCCTATCAAAGAAAGCTATCAGATTGGTTTGACATGATTTGTTCTTCACAAATCCATGCTGGCTGTTCCCTATCACCTTACCACCTTCCAAGTGTTTGCAGATGATTTCCTTAATTACTTGCTCCATTATCTTCCCTGGCACAGAAGTTAAACTAACTGGTCTGTAGTTCCCTGGGTTGTTTTTATTTCCCTTTTTATAGATGGGCACTATATTTGCCCTTTTCCAGTCTTCTGGAATCTCTCCCGTCTCCCATGACTTTCCAAAGATAATAGCTAGAGGCTCAGATACCTCCTCTATTAGCTCCTTGAGTATTCTAGAATGCATTTCATCAGGCCCAGGTGACTTGCAGGCATCTAACTTTTCTAAGTGATTTTTAACTTGTTCTTTTTTTATTTTATCCGCTAAACCTACCCCCTTCCCATTAGTATTCACTATGTTAGGCATTCCTTCAGACTTCTCGGTGAAGACCGAAACAAAGAAGTCATTAAGCATCTCTGCCATTTCCAAGTTTCCTGTTACTGTTTCTCCCTCTTCACTGAGCAGTGGGCCTACCCTGTCTTTGGTCTTCCTCTTGCTTCTAATGTATTGATAAAAAGTCTTCTTGTTTCCTTTTATTCCTGTAGCTAGTTTGAGCTCATTTTGTGCCTTTGCCTTTCTAATCTTGCCCCTGCATTCCTGTGTTGTTTGCCTATATTCATCCTTTGTAATCTGTCCTAGTTTCCATTTTTTATATGACTCCTTTTTATTTTTTAGATCGTGCAAGATCTCATGGTTAAGCCAAGGTGGTCTTTTGCCACATTTTCTATCTTTCCTAACCAGCGGAATAGCTTGCTTTTGGGCCCTTAATAGTGTCCCTTTGAAAAACTGCCAACTCTCCTCAGTTGTTTTTCCCCTCAGTCTTGATTCCCATGGGACCTTACCTATCAGCTCTCTGAGCTTCCCAAAATCTGCCTTCCTGAAATCCATTGTCTCTATTTTGCTGTTCTCCCTTCTACCCTTCCTTAGAATTGCAAACTCTATGATTTCATGATCACTTTCACCCAGGCTGCCTTCTACTTTCACATTCTCAACGAGTTCCTCCCTATTTGTTAAAATCAAGTCTAGAACAGCTTCCCCCCTAGTAGCTTTTTCAACCTTCTGAAATAAAAAGTTGTCTCCAATGCAGTCCAAGAATTTGTTGGATAGTCTGTGCCCCACTGTGTTGTTTTCCCAACATATATCTGGATAGTTGAAGTCCCCCATCACCACCAAATCTTGGGCTTTGGATGATTTTGTTCGTTGCTTGAAAAAAGCCTCATCCACCTGGTTAGGTGGCCTGTAGTAGTCTCCTAGCATGACATCTCCCTTGTTTTTTGCCCCTTTTAGCCTAACCCAGAGACTCTCAACACTTCCGTCTCCTATGTCCATCTCTACCTCAGTCCAAGTGTGTACATTTTAATATATAAGGCAACACCTCCTCCCTTTTTCCCCTGTCTATCCTTCCTGAGCAAGCTGTACCCATCCACACCAACATTCCAATCATGTGTATTATCCCACCAAGTTTCAGTGATGCCAACAATGTCATAGTTGTATTTATTTATTAGCACTTCCAGTTCTTCCTGCTTATTCCCCATACTTCTCGCATTTGTATATAGGCATCTAAGATACTGGTTTGATCTTTCCTCCCAGTTTTGTCCTGACTCTCCTTTCTCTCTGCCAATATAGCCCACACTCCCTCTCGTTTCCGACCCATCTCCCCGGTCTCCATGTTCCCCACTTACCTGCGGGCTTTGCTCACCTGTCCCTGTTGAACCTAGTTTAATAGACCAGAGCTCTTGTACATCTGAGGAAAAGTGGATCCTTCAACCAAGAAGTCTCTGGGAACTGAATATAGGTGAGAAACCTACTTAGGCAAAGATTGTAACTTGTTAAAGTTAAGTTTTTAGTCTTAAAAGCATATTTTCACTTGTGGTTGTTAATAACCATTTTTATCTTCACTTGTTTGCACTTGGTATCACTTAAGCCTATGACTTTGTTTAATGAACTTGTTTTACTTTTACTGTAAATCAATTCAGTGCTGTGATTAAAATAAGAGTGTTTATCAAATTCCAGTTGAAGTAATGAACTGCATGTGTTGACTCTTTAAAGAAGCAATGAACTTAACTTCTTTGAGTGTTCCAGGAGAGGGCTGGACATTGCAGAGAGATGTCTCTGGAGAACTTGGAATCTGCAGTGCACTGTAGGTTACCTACAGGGTAAGACAGACAGACTTGTGTGGCAGGGAGCTGACATATAGTCTAGTCTAATGTCCAGCAAAGCTCACTCTTGCTGAAGCAGAGGGGTAACACAGTGGCGAACAGTTTTGGGTGTCCTGAACAGCACATCACAAGTGGTATTATCATTAAGTATGGCCCTCTTAGCCCACCAATGTGTCTATTATTTATGTTGCAGCATCACCCAATAGCCCTAAGGATAATGTTTCTAGTTCTAAGTGCTGTATTGACTTGAGACGCTGTCCCTTTCCTAAAGAATTTACAATAAAAATAGATTAAACCAAACCAATTGAAAAGATAGGTAAAAGCTAAATATCAAATTATACATGTCTTTTCAGATGTAATTTTTAAAAGTCCAATCAACCCATCCTTCCTTTCCTGCTGAGCAGATGTCCTGGACAACTTGCACCCCCATTGCCCAGGTGCCCAACAGTACAACGTACAGAAAACAGATTCAGGTCCATAATTACAATGAGAACACCC
Organism: Trachemys scripta elegans; assembly: GCF_013100865.1. Lineage (NCBI taxonomy): Eukaryota > Metazoa > Chordata > Testudines > Emydidae > Trachemys > Trachemys scripta. Next base: position 225,122,170 of record NC_048299.1, on the reverse strand, counting down.
CCACCCCTAAATATTCAGATGGTGACTGAGTTACTAGACGCCGAACAGATCAAATGGAAATCTGTGCTGGCAACTCCAGCTGCTCTCCCCACTTTCTAGAGAGCAAGGCTTCTTCCTTCACTATGGTGTATCCCAGGGAAGACTGCTAACCCCCACTAGGATTCTGGTGGATGGACGGCCTTCCTCTAGTATTCCTCAGAAAGACACCAGGCAGGGCAGCTATCGCATAAAATCCTGTTTGTCTTCTTCCCTCACACACACTACATTAGGAATCAGCAAAAAGCCACTCCCTGCTGCTGCCATGGAGAAGTTAATTTGTTTGTTTGTCTTAATGACAGGCACAAAAAGTTAGCCGAGAAAATTAGTCAAAATGGCTGGTGGCAATCCTTCAGATCACTTGGGAAAGACTTGGGCAATCAGGGAACCAGAAGTAATAATCCATGTCTTACAAACACACACAACCAATCAACTCAGCTCGTAAATTGACAAAAAATGTCCCACACCAACATTTGTCACAACACTTCTGTCAGTATCCTAATAGCAAAAAATTGTCAGGAAAATATGAAGTCTGTAGTAAAATTGCTTTGATTTGACCAGGTAATTTTTAACAAAAAGACTTTCTTACAAAAACCTTACCTTTCTCTAGTAACTTATTGACAGTAAACATCTGAAGGAATATAAAATACTTCAGACTTGAATTAATAGGCATACATTTGGATTCAGAGACATGAAAGATGAAGTTGGGGCTGGATTGCTTTGGTGGCTTCAACTTAACTAGGGATCTGATTCTGTGGTGTGTCAAAAGATTTCAACATCCATTGAAGGAAATGGGATTTGAGGATGCTCAGCACCACATAGGCCCTTACTGTTATTCTCAGAAATCATTAGCTCATCCTCGTTAGCTAAAATTGATAGTGTGAGTACAGTCAGGCTCTATGCACCCATAGAAAGTTCTAAGGCAATGGAATCTCTGAATAGACTATATTCAGAGTGAAACTAATAGTAGTCCCTAGAGATCTCGGCTTCAATGAAAATGACCTCAGAGGATGCAGCAGTAACAAACTTCAAAGAATTGTGGCAGCCACAAAAAATTCCACTTCACCATGGAAATATTTCCAGAAGATACCTGCATCTGGACTCTGGCCCACAGTGCAACAGGATTTAATAAAGGCTATCAAAACTGGCACACAGACCTGTTCCTAGACAGAGGCTATATATTTAAGAACTATGCAAAATATTATGTATTATGCATGTGACTAAGTCCTTTAGAAAAGAAAATCCCTGGGACTGTGTTAAATTAAATAGGATTATGATTTTCACTAATCTGCATCCAATGTGACCATACAAGGGTATTAGTTGGTAATATTTAATACTTAAGGAATTAGACAGCTGGTCACTGCTGTTACTGAGTTAAATTCAGTGACTGTTTAGACATGAAAATGTTAAATATTCCATGGTTAAAGAGGTAATGTGATTTATAATGTCTGAATTAAATGTTTGTTTCATACTCGGTCTGGCAAATTCAATTAATTTAAGTACAAGGAAATTGCTTATGCATAGGTGAAAATGTGAAAATCATTAAAAGAGGAAAACTCAAAGGAAACACTTATGAATATAAAACACATGGAAAATGTCTAGGGTGGGACTTTCAAAAGCACTCAGCATTGGCCTAACTCTGCTCCTTCTGAAGTCACTTGTCAAACTCATATCGACTTCCATGAGAGTAGAAGTAGACCAACACCAAGTGAGCTTTCAAAAGTCCCACCTCTAGTGCCTTATAGTCTTTTCAAATGACAGAAAAAGATTTACATAGATAACCTCCTAATTGAGGAAGATCTCTAAACCTGGACACAAATGGGACAACATTAAGCCAGCATTTATGTACCCACATTGTGGTATGTTAAATACCAATGTTGACCCTAGTAACTGCAATCAGACAAACTGTGGTAAGTATGTAGTCTGTAAAACATTGACACTTTAATGGCAACCTCTGTAGGGGCAGAGAGCTAACTCACAGTTGAGATTTGCAGTATTGTCGAAGCCATGTTGGTTCCAGGATCTTAGAGAGACAAAATGGGTGAAGTCATGTCTTTTATTGGACCAACAAAGTTGAAATGATCAGTTTTGGACCCTGCCCCTGCACGGACTCATGCACATGCTTAAACTTGGTAGCAGTCCTATTTAAAAAAAAAAAAAAAATCAGAAGTGCAATATAAAATCTATTACTATTAAATATAATTACAAAGAAGAGTAAGATCCTAATTCAAAGATCACTGAAGTAAATGGAAAGATTCCTATTCAGTTCAATTGATTTTAGAGATTTTTCGGTGTCTTTGCAGATAATTGTTCTTAATTAATGTGTTCAATAATTAGATTTAATATTCAGAATCTCTTTCCTTCTGTTATTTTTAAAGAACTTTGCCATTATCAAGGTTATCAACTCTTTCTTTTGTTTTACTAATTGTACAACACATAGGTATGCATATAACTTTACCAATAGTTAAAATAATTGCTTTCTAACCTAAAGAACTTACAATTACTTTGCTGGGAATGAGATTTCACTCTGAAAATTATTTTTATAAAAATGGCAACTTTTTACTCAACTGTCCTGCTCCCTGATATTCAGAACTACATCTGCTTCTTTGAGGGACAAAAAATAAGTTTTAAATACTTTTCCAAAAGTGTTGCAGAACCAGTACAGCTGAAAAAGAAACACAGCCTCAATATTAATAATTAAACTTCAAATACTAGCCAAATTCTTGCCTCCGTGACATCTGTGGAAACCCCACTGAAGACAATTGTGCAAGTGTAACTGAGGACTTCACCGTTTCACTTTATGAATATACACAAGGTCATAATTTGGCCTGCAGAATTTTTATTAATGATAAGAGTGTGAAATATGATCACATGACTCTCAGATTCCAGGCAGAGCATATGCAGGGATGATGGAACACTCCTTGCTTGTAAATTACATGTGGTATGGAAATCATTCACAGACACATGCATGGAACCACCATGATGCCACTTAGAGACTCCTTTAAAATTAAAACTGTACTTAACATAGTACCACAGAAAAACCCAGCTACTCAGTCATGCTAATATTCCCACCTCAGTAGTTGGGCATTTAATTCAAAAATTCACACATAAATGGAAACCATGAGGCCTGCACAACCATAGCTTAACTGTTTGAGATGAAGAGTTCTTGAAGTAGAACCTGATTTCTTTCTAGCTCAGAGTTACATGTATGACAATAACATTGTGTGCCAGAACATAGCTATGCTCACTGTAGTAAATAGTAAGATACTTGATAACTCTACACTGGACTTTTCATTATAAACAGCAACCTGCCGTATTTTGTTGAATTATAAATAACCAAATGGTAAACTACGCTTCACTTAAACTGAATCAGTGAATGCCTTTCATTTTGAATCCATCAGTTTCTCGCTTTATGTTTTAAAATACATAGATAACCCTAAGAAAAAGGCCAAATCTCCAGGTACACCAGAGCAGCATTTAGCCCTCCTGAAGGGAGAGGACATCAAGGCAGCTTTCCATCCATTAATCCTGGGAGCATCCAGTGGCTTGCTCTAGCCCCATCATAATTAAGTCTATTGCATTGGCTTGTAATGGCCTGATAGCAACTATTACATTGGTGGGGACTGGCAGAGTGCAGTATGCTGCGGGAATGGAGGGTGACCACTGGCAGGGGAGAACTGTCAAGTTGACTCTGCCATTTATACACCAGCCAAAGATTCTCTCATGAAGGAGGAATCCCCAGTTACCCAATTAAAGAAGTTTGGAGTCCCCTCTGCACTACTGCAGCGTCACAAAGGGATATAGTGGGGCTAAGGATCTGGGCAAAATGAAGATCATTATTGAAATTTTAGAAAATATTTCATTTTTTTAAAATAAACTGTGCTCAGAACAGAGAACTTGGGTAACTCAAGGTGTTTTTGATCTCTAATGTACCTACTTTAAAAAAAGCGTCCTTTTTTTAAACATACGTATAATATGTACAACATTTTCCATCAGGAGATATCTACAAACAGAAAATCAAATTTACATAAGAATGAGCTCCACTTCTGCTCCCACTTAAGTGAATAGCAGTTTTGTCATTGATTTCAATGGAATAAGGAATGGGGCCATAATTGTATGTCTCTGTGTAGTAACTTTTGAAAAACAGTATTTTAGCTGTGCCCATGTTGCATTTACACCATTTTTTGCATTTAACTAAAAAGCTTTTCCTAGAATGGCAGAACAGATATTGTAAAATGAAAACGGGGCAAGCTCAGGACTGGGCTTCAAAGGAGCAACATGGTATCAGCAAAAACTGGTGCACAATGTTTTCTGCTCTCCTCATAAAGGGAACGGAATACAAAGAAACAGTTGATACACATGTTAATATAGAAATTTACACTGAACATTAAAAAGGCCAATAATCATATGAGAGTCTAGTTCTCATTAGTGATTATACTAATACCGTTCAAAAGACCAAAGGCTAACTTCATCCTTGGTGTAACTCCATTGACCTTTAGTCACAGATCTGGTTAGAACATAAATTATAAACCACATTGGCAAGTGTGTCTGTCCAAGAGATGTAGAGTCAGATTGATACCTGTCAAGGCTGAATCCCCACTCTGTCACTTTCAGTACAGAAGGTGGTGGCCCACAAGGATTTTCAAAATTAATACTTGCCACTCCAGGGTTGTATTACACTCCCAAGGTTACAGCTTCTTTCTGACCGTGGCTCAGTAAACGCTGCCACCACCCAAATGCAAAAAACAAAACAAAACAAAAAAAACACCTTTGAACCCAGGGAGGTACCCTCAAGCCCTTTCATCCCCCCCGGGGAAGAGCTGAGAAAGAAAACAAAGGAAATTAGCTATGACTACCAGCTAAACAACATTCACAAACCTCTTAGGACACCAAAAATCCAATCCTGTTCTTAAAAAAGGTACATTTTATTAGAAACAAAAAGGAAGAAAATACATCTGGAACTTAGGCTTTTGCTAGATTTTAAAAGAGCAATTCCAAAAATCAAGTACTAAGAATAGCTTTCTTGGGGTCCAGGTTAAAAGTTATGAGCAAACAAAAGCATCTGGGATTAGCACAGAGAAGATCTACAAGCCTAAATAAAGAAATAAACCTGATCACGGCTATTTAAACATTCCTAATTTCCTTACATATTTGGGGGGGTTTTCAAATCAGTAATTCTAGGTATAATCTGATGATTTCTCAGACCTGGCTTAAAGCTGCTTATAGCGTAGTCATAGCTCTAACATAGCCCTATACCTCCCAATTTTAAAAAGTTCTAGCCTTCCCATTGGCTCTTTTGGTCAGGTGCCCCTTTTGTTTACCTGGGGGACTTTTTTAACCCTTTACGGGTAAAGCAAGCAGAGAACAGCTACCAAGAGGGATTTTACAGCTAACTGGCTGGCTGGATGTCCATAAAAGTGAGCTACTCTCCGCCTCCTTCATTTATTACACCCCTCCCCCCCATCATAGACAGTGCTGGCCAGCCTGGTTCAAATTGGGTCCACACCGGCTGGGATTTTTTTCCTAGAGGTTTAGGAAACAGAGTTAATATGATACATGCATCTCTAATTTTAATAATATTTACATGAAGAACCAAACAGTACTTTTTACATTTTAATAACTACAATGACATAGAATGCAGGGACATTTTTACCCAGCTGATTCTGGGAAACCTTCCTGGGAGAGTGCATCAGACATTTTGTTAGAGGCTTCTGAAATGTGTTGTATCTTAAAATCAAAGTCTTGAAGAGAGAAACTCCACCAAAGAAGTTTTTTGTTAGTCTCTTTGACTGTGTGAAGCCACTTCAGTGCAGCACGGTAAGTCTGCAGGTGAAACCGCCATCCCCAAATGTATGGGCGTAGCTTCTCCAGAGCATACACAATGGCGTAACATTGTTTTTCTGAGACTGACCAGTGGCTTTCCCTCTCAGAAAGTTTTTTGGTGAGAAACGCAGCATGATGGAATTGTTGATCTGGTCCTTCCTGCATTAAAACTGCTCCTACACCATGCTCGGATGCATCGATGGTTATGAAGAACGGTTGGTTGAAATCTGAGGCCCTCAGTACAGAGTCAGACTAAGGGCCTCCTTAAGCTGGTTAAAGGCTGTCTGACATTTTTCAGTCCACTGAATGGCATTTGGCTGTTTTTTCCTGGTCAGGTCTATCAGTGGGTGGCAATTTGGCTGTAGCGTGGTACAAGTCGTCGGTAATACCTAGCCAAGCCCAAGGAGGATTGGATTTGCTTCTTTGACTTAGGGACAGGTCAATTTTGGATAGCATTTACCTTAGCCTGTAGGGAGTTGCTAGTACCTTGACCCACCCTGTTTAGGTCTATTTGACACTTTTTGACTTTAACGGTTAATCCTGCCTCCCTTACACGCTGGAAGACAGCTTGGAGGTACTCCTCGTTCTGCCTATGAATCTGAGAATATAGCCACATCGTCAAGGTAGGCAACTGCAAATTTCCCAAATCCAGCCAGAAGGTTATCTACCACTTTCTGGAAGGTGGTGGGTGCATTTTGCAGTCCGAAAGGGAGCACATTATATTCATACAATCCTACATGGGTGATGAAGGCTGACCTTTCCTTGGCTGCAGCACTTGCAGTACTTGCCAGTACTTCTTAGTGAAGTCTAAGGTGGAGATGAACTGGGCACATCCCAGTTTCTCCAATAGCTCATCTGTGCATGGCATTGGATTAGTTTTCTGGGTGAGTTACAGCATTTAGCTTATGGTAGTCCTCACAAAAGTGGAGGAACCAGAACCACTGGAGAGGCCTATGCACTCTCAGAGGGGTGGATTACACCCATCTGTAACATGTCCTTGATCTCCCTTTCTACTGAGGTTTTGGCTTGAGGAGCCATCCGGCAGGGTTGGGCTCTAATTGGGCGAGCATCACCTGTGTCAATGGAGTGGTACGCCCGTTCTGTCCATCCTGAGGTGACTGAAAACATTGGCGCGAAGCTGGTGCACAGCTCCTGGATTTGCTGTCACTGCTTATGCCCAAGGGTCATGGAAAGGCTCACCTCTTCTACGCCACTGTTGCTTTTTCCTTCATAGTAGACTTCAGGCCACTCAGCGTCGTCTCTCTCCTGGGCTGTAAACTGGAGAACCTTGATTTCTCGGGAATAAAAGGGCTTTAGAGAATTAACATGGTATATTTTAGGTTTTAGGGTAGGGTCTAGGAACACTCTGAGGTAATTAACAGCTCCCAGGCGCTCTTGGACCATAAATGGCCCCTCCCACAATGTTTTCATCTTATTGGTCTGGAGTACTTTCAGGACCATTACTTGATCACCTACTCTGAAGGAACGTTCTCTGGCATGTTTATTATACCAGGCCTTTTGCTCTTGTTGAGCATCCTGTAGGTTTTCTCGAGCAAGGGCTAGAGAGTTCTTGAGGGTGTTTTGCAGATTGGTTACAAAGTCCAAAGTGTTAGTTCCTAGAGAAGATGTAACCCCCTCCCATTGCCGTTTCACCAACTGTAATGGTCCCTTAACTTCGTGGCCATAAATGAGTTTAAAGGGTGAAAATCCCAAACTGGGATTTGCCCTATAGGCAAAGAGCAACTACTGCAACACTAGTTCCAATCATTGGAGTGTTCATTCATGAATTTACATATCATGGCCCCCAAAGTCCCATTAAACTTCTCCACTAGGCCATTTGTTTGACGGTGGTAAAGGGTGGCAATGAAGTGGTTCACCCCAGGAGCTTCCCAAAGACGTTTCGTAGTCCCTTCCAGGAAGTTAGTTCCTGAATGCGTAAGGATGTCGGAGGGCTAACCTACCCTGGCAAAAATGTCTGTTAATGCCTGGCTCATGCTTTTAGCCCTGGTGTTGCTTAGAGCTACTGCTTCTGGTCATCGGGTGGCAAAATCATGAAGGTCAGTATGTATAGCTTTCCTCTGGGTGTCTTCTTAGGGAAAGGACCCAGAATATCCACAGCTACCCACTGAAATGGAACCTCAGTGATGGGAGTGGCTGGAGAGGGGCCTTGACCTGGTCTTGAGGCTTTCCCACCCTCTGGCACACCTCACAAGACTGGACATAGGTAGAAACATCCTTGCCCATTCCCTCCCAGTGGGATGACTTCCCCAAACAATTTTTGGTCCTGTTCACCCCAGCATGGCCACTATGGTGATCATGCGCTAAGCTCAAGAGCTTTTCCCTATACTTAGTTGGAACTACCAACTGTTTCTGAGGATGCCAGTCCTCCTTGTGCCCACCAGAAAGGGTTTCCTCGTATAAGAATCCTCCTCCTAGAACAAACCTGGACCTATTAGAAGAGCTGAGAGGTGGTGGGTTGCTCTGTCCTGCTGTCCAAGCTCCCTTGAGTCTCTCATTCGCTTCCTGCTCTGCCTGAAACTGCTCCCTTGATGGTGGAGACATTAGTTCCTCGCTGGATTGTGGACTTGGGCTTGGTCCCACTGGAAGCGATGCAGGTGATGGGGTTGTTTCCTGTGAATCGCTCTCTGCTGGTGCACTAGGTGGTATTTCAGGCTCCGGTTGAGCCTCTTGCGCTGGTTTAGCTGCTGCTGCAGGTGCAGGTGCAGGCTTTGTGGCGCTCTTTGGCTCCCCGACTCCGGTGGGGTTGCAAGCACAGGCTCTGGTGCTGACTGCTCCGCCAGTTCCGATTCTTGGGATGGTTCTGGCTGGGTTTCAGGAACTGGATTTACACCTGCTGCCATAGACTGTGGTTGGAGTCTCTTTCACCACCTCTGGCTGGGTTCCTGTAGGAGACTCAGGAATGGCGTTAGGTGTGGAAGCCTGTTTAGCCTGGCTGCAAGTGACCATAAAAGGGAGCTCCCCCACTTCATTTATCACAATACCCTTATTTACTTTGACTAGTATTTTACTCTGCAGACAATCATGTTGAAATCAAAGGGGTTGCTTTGGAGAATAAGGTACCACTTCAAGTAAACTGGGATGTCAGAATCTGGCCTTTTACAGGGGCGTTTACTTTTTATCATTACTCTGGTAATAATGTTATTATGGGGTTCCCTAATGAAAATATTGTCTGTCAATGACCTCCAGAAGAAATTTGATCAATCAAGTATAAAGCTCTCTTATCTAAGCATCTAATGTATTGCAAACCTGGAATGAAATTTAAAATCTTTGATTTTTCTGTCTTGTATGTCATTACTAGTAAGAGATTTTGCAGGCCACAATCCATCCTCAGTTATAAATGTTCAGTTGAAGGTAATAGAGGACAGCATTTGTCCCTACAATTAGAATTTAACCTTTCCTTTGTTGGTATGCAGGCCAGAATAGAATTCAACTCATTGTCTCAATGCCATGTTGATTTTTTGGTGCTTATTTTATCACTCAAACTAACACATAAAACTGTCTGTATACATGCAGGAAACCCATCTCTTAAAAAGCTGCCATTTTTAAACTGTCATTTTTCTGACCTCAACCTTATTTTATAATATGAGGTTCTCTCTTATAGCTGTGAATTCCCAGTTTTCTGAAAGTGGTTTTACATCCAAGTAAGTGTCTTGTGTTTCTTAGATTTTGTTAGCATTCAAAGTCCAGAGCTGAATTACAGCAGATCTGCAGGCACAATATTTATCATGCAAAATTATGCTGAGAAACCACAATGTAGAACATATTTTAAAACATTTGTTCTTTTGCTGAGTGGATGTGACCACTTGCAGGTGTCCTATAGAAGGACATTATTTGTTTGTCCGTCCACAGAACAACAGCTGAGTGGGCTTCAAATAAGTGAGTAATCACAAATCATTTCTGGACAGTGAGGCATGGTTTCATTGAGCAATATCCTTTGGTAGAACTTTTTCAGATCACAGTGCTCTGACCTTTTCCACACTAAAACTAAATCAGGTTCCCAGTGTTCAAATCTGATCTTGATTTACCTAGCTATCTAGCCCTAAGGCCACAGCGCATCCATCCAATTCCCCAGCAAAAAGAGAAAGTTATCAGAGAAAGCTAGCAGAAATATTTATGCAAGAATTAAATCATCATCAGCAAATACTTGCAATCTATTAAACTGATAAATTACTGCTGAATTATTCAATTAAATGTGCACAGAAAAAAGTTACAAAGACTAAATTTCTTAACTTTTGTCTATTTCTTTGTAGGTAAGCTACTGATGGCTTTTCCCCAATTTAGAGGAAGAAAGGATAAAATACTGTGACAAAGTTCCTCCTCTATCTTGGTGGGTCCTGTGCTTATTGGCAGACTTTCTTGCCTTAGAGATTCACCATGTGGGTTGGGGAACAGCCCAGAGACCTTCCCCTCTGGAAGAACCCACAGTCCAGGTCAATTGGGAGGTTTGGGGGGGGGAACCCGGGCCCACCCTCTACTCCAGGTTCCAGCCCAGGGCCCTGTGGACTGCAGCTGTCTATAGTGCCTCCTGTAACAGCTGCATAACAGCTACAACTCCCTGGGCTACTTCCCCATGGCCTCCTCCAAACACCTTCCTTTTTCTCACCACAGGACCTTCCTCCTGGTGTCTGATAATGCTTGTGCTCCTCAGTCCACCAGCAGCCCACCCTCTCGGCTCCTTGCACCTCTTGCTCCCAGCTCCTCACACTCGCACCACAAACTGAAGTGAGCTCCTTTTAAAACCCAGGTGCCCTGATTAGCCTGCCTTAATTGATTCTAGCAGCTGCTTCTTAATTGGCTCCATGTGTCCTAATTAGCCTGTCTGCCTTAACTGGTTCTAGCAGGTTCCTGATTACTCTAGTGCAGCCCCTTCTGTGGTCTCTCAGGGAACAGAAAACTACTCATCCAGTGACCAGTATATTTGCCCTCTACCAGACTTCTGTACCCCACTGGTCTGGGTCTGTCACAATACATATTTGATTTTCAGAGCAGGCATTCATTGAACCAGGTTTCTGAACATCTTAATGTATGGCGGAAAAAAGTCCTAAGAAGAAAAATGCAGTATCATCATCAAACCAAAAAGTAATTGCTAAAAAACACTCTTCCTAACCATCTCTCTAGCCCAAAAAATAAACTTTTCTTACATAAAGCTAAACCTACCATAGAGGAATAATGTACCTCTGCCTCATGAATGAAAGCAAAAATAATGTATCATCATTACAGTATCAAATTAGAAGTGTTAATTGCCCATATTTACAATGACTTAATAATTGCCCATTATGGCAGCTGCAGGAAGTTGAGACGGCGTCAGGCTGCAACTATTCTTGGCATCAGACAAGCATAGAATCAACGTTAAAGATATATTAAGGCTATTTAATGCATCTCTGCTGATACTGGATTGACCTCCATTCCACTCTTACTAGCTTTTTGTCTAGTCTAGCTTTAAATATCCCAAGTGATTGGGGATGTCACCAGTTTGCCTTGGGAAATTAAAGACTAATGGATCTCACTGACAGTAACATTTTCTTGATATTCTGCCTAAATTTTCCCTTAATTCCTTTTAATTCTGATAGCTAATGTCTCTCTCCCTCGGTGTGAAGGATGTAGGACAGGGTTTCTCAAACAGAGGTCGCTGCTCATGTAGGGAAAGCCCCTGGCAGGCCGGGCCGGTTTGTTTATCTGCCCCGTCTGCAGGTCTGGCCAGTCACAGCTCCTACTGGCCGCAGATCGCTGCTCCAGGCCAATGGGGGCTGCTGGAAGTGGCGACCAGTAAGTCCCTCGGCCCGCGCTGCTTCCAGCAGCTCCCATTGGCCTGGAGCAGCGATCCACAGCCAGTGGGAGCTGCTATCAGCTGGACCTGCAGACGGGGCAGGTAAACAAACCAGCCCAGCCCGCCAGGGGCTTTCCCTACACAAGCGGCGACCCCTGTTTGAGAAAACCTGATGTAGGAGATGTCTCTAATATTTTATTAATATTATATGTTCCATCTGTCTATTGGATTGTAATTGTGTTTATTATAATATTTCCAGGGATTAATTCAATGGCCACATAGGCAGGAAGCTACCCAGTGAGATGGACAATGGCTCAGATAAGAGATCCTTAATATGCTCCCAGGACTATTAACTGTGATGTTCTACCCCTACCTCCTGATGGACTGCATAAATGGGTTGGACCAGACTCAGGACATACAGACAAAGAACTATGGGACTGATAAAATGTCTTCCCCTGAAGCACAGTGGAGCAGAGACACAGGGACTGTGGAAAAGGAGACTGAACCCTGTCCCAGAAGTGTGGGGTGTCTGGATAAGTAAGGTTTAACTAATCTTTAGGTAAGATATATGAATGCAAACTGTTGTGTTAAAAACCCTTTGTCTGTTATGCTCTGAGATTAAACAATAATTGGTTCACAAATTCATGCACTGGTAACATCTCCAAAGGTCAGACATGTAGGTCTCAAACCCAGTCAGGCCTGCTGAGGAATCACAGATGGGTACACATGGTTCTATATCTTTGGACCCAGCCTGAGAATGGGAGAATTGTGGGATTCTACCCTGAGAGAGGTGAAGGCACAGCATGTATCACCTGAGGAAGGTGCACTTGGAGAAAGTAGAGTATGGTCAAAGGTGCAGATAGCTCTGAACCATGACACTTGGAATGTACACCTTTTATATATTTGTAGATGCTTGGGTACTAAGATTAGCATAGATACAACAATACTAGATTAGTGATGTAGGTCAGCAGGGACTAGTGCTTACTATATTTTTAAACTGAAGCACATACACAGTTTACTATTCAATTTGCTGTCAGTTTGAAGGAATCTGCAATGGATAATAGTTATTGGAAAGGGTTAACTAGGGTATATGGGGGCGGGGGATACTTGTTTTACAAATGTATGGGGATGTAGAGATTTACTTGGTCATCATTTTTAAAATCACTTTTGCTTCCTATATTCACACTGAACTAATATACTCTGCATCATCACAAATATCCTAAAATACTTCTGAAAGACTGCTGCTTTATCTATTGAATTGCGATCCTGTGTAACTGACAAGGTTTCAAGGTTTCAAGGTTGCTATGCTGATGCCTGTCCTGTAAAAAAACACCATGTGCTATTAATTAAGTATTGTTGGAAACTGGACAGCTAAATTATGATCTCCCTATGTGTGTTGGTACCTTTGTTAGATATTTAATTTTCTCTTTGTCTGCCCTTGGAATTATCAGTCTTTTAGTAACCTCCAAACCTAAATTTTGGATGCCTGGCTCATCCTCAGTTTTCTGATTCTCTCAAGGAGATATTTTTTGGTTGGCTATTTGTGATCTAAGAATTAAGCACCAGATCTGTTATATTAAAAAATTGTAGCTGGTTTTGGTATTCCTTCCAAAACGTCTTTAATTTGGGTTCATGTACTTTCCTTTTCAGAATCATATCACCATCACTTGCCTCCCTATGACTGTGAATTCCAATTCTACCTGAATGGTCTAGTGACACTAGGGACAGCATGTGTTGCTAGTATCAGCTAGCCTGTTCTGTTAGTTGGTGCTGCTGCAAGCAATTCCTTCAGATGATGCATGATTTCTGTATTGATATCTAACATTCTACCTATAACTGTGATATATATGGATGATGTCATGCAACCACTGTAATACTTGTAGAATGAAGATTGCTGTACTATAGAAGAAAAATCATAGAAATATAGGACTGGAAGGGACCTGGATAGGTCATCTAGTCCACTCCCCTGCACTGAGGAGAACTAAGTGTTATATAGTCCATTCCTGACAGGTGTTTGTCTAACCTGTTCTTAAAAATCTCCAGTGATGGATTTTCCACAACCTCCCTAGGTAATTTGTTACAGTGCTTAACCACCCTGACAGTTAGGAATTTTTTCCTAATATCCAACCAAAACCTCCCTTGCTGCAATTTAAGCCCGTTACTACTTGTCCTGTCCTCAGTGAGTAGGTAGAACAATTTATCACCCTCCTCTTCATAACAATCTTTTATGTACTTGAAGACTCCCATCATTCCTTCTGTCTTCTCTTCTGCAGACTAAACAAACCCAACTTTTTCCTCATAGGTCATGTTTTCTAGACCTTTAATCATTTTTGTTGCTCTCCTCTGGACTTTCTCCAATTTATTCACATCTTTCCTTAACTGTGGTGCCCAAAACTGGACACAATTCTCCAGTTGAGGCATAATCAGTGCTAAGTAAAGTGGAAGAATTACTTCTCATTTCTTGCTTACAACACTCCTGCTTATGCATCCCAAAATGATATTCGCTTTTTTTGAAATAGGGCTGGTTCTATTAAATAGCTTCATCAATTATTTAGATAATGGCATAGAAAGTACTCATACAAAGTTTACAGATGATACCAAGCTGGAAGGGGTTGCAAGTGATCTGGAGGATAGGATTAAAATTCAAAATGATCTGCACAAACTGGAGAAATGGTCTGAAGTAAATCAGATGAAATTCAATAAAGATAAATGCAAAGTACTCCACTTAGGAAGGAACAATCAGTTGCACGTATACAAAATGGGAAATGACTGCTTAGGAAGGAGTACAGTGGAAACTCAGAGTTATGAACACCAGAGTTACGAATTGACCAGTCAACCACACTGCTCACTTTTGGTTCCAAATGAGGTATCAGGCAGCAGCAGAGGGAAAAAAGAAAACAAATACAGTACAGTACTGTGTTAAATGTTAATTACTAAAAAAAGGGAAAGTTTAAACAGGATTTGATAAGGTAAGGAAACTGTTTCTGTGCTTGTTTCATTTAAATTAAAATAGTTAAAAGAAACATTTTTCTTCTGTATAATAAAGTTCCAGGCTCTGCCAACTTGAAGACATCTAACTTGTCTAAGTAATTCTTAACTTGTTCTTTTTCTGTTTTAGCCTCAGATCCTACCCCATTTACTGATGTTCACTATGTTAGTCATCTGATCATTGCATACCTTTTTGGTGTAATTAAAAACAACACTCCGTTACATATATCATCAACATTGGCTATAAATTTGGGATGTTTCAAGAAGTATATCAGCCATTACATTGTATTCAGAGTCATCAGAAATCAAAGAGCAGGAAGTATAAATTAATGATTATTAGTATTTATGCACATATCCAGATAGAAAAATGGAAAAACCATAGCAAAATAATCAATAAAGAAGAAATCTATTTAATAGCATCCTTAAACTGGTATGTTTACAGTTGTACTATTTAAATTAATTTTATGCTAAAATCATTGTAGAAAACGTGGTTAGGGTAGAATTAACATGGAGAGCAATCTGAAACTATAATGGGGTGGTGTATGTTGAAATAATTAGTTTGCATACATCACAGAAAGGAGGCAAACCAGAAAAATCAGAGATTATTAAAATTACTCTCTAGATTCTTACTTTATGAAAAGTCTACTGCCAGAGTTTAACTGTTTAGGTAAGACTTTTTTTTCTAATCATTTAATAGAATGAGATAGAATTAAGTGGATTCCACCAAGCTCTGCTTTGCTCAGATAAGGGTTGTGTAAGTTGGCTTTGGCAAAAAACAAACAAAATAAACCCCGCTTGATATAGTGTTAGATTATGGTCAGACTTGGAACGACTATGTAAGATTTCATAATGAGATGCACGGTGTATATATGTGACTTGGTTATTGTGAGCCAAAATTCAGGAAGACAGATTCTTTTTTGAGATTTTTTTGTATACATAATATTACAGAAGAGGATTTTTTCTTAAAGTGAATATTAGAATTCATGACAACTACCACTTTGACAGGAGTAAAAAGCGCAGCCTTTAGTTTATCCACAAAACAGTTTACAGAAGAGGCAGTAGCAGTAGGCTTTCTCACATTGCTCCACTAAACTTTCACTTTGTTGACCAGTAGAGTCACATTTAAGGATAGTTCAGAATCCAGGTCACCTCAGTCATTAGCACTTCTGCTGATGCTGCCAGTTGTGGTGGTGTTGTGAACACCTGTTCACAAGGACCAGAACTGAGACCTACTCATTTTACACAAGCTTTTTCCATAGTGTGAGCCGTATCTTGAGAGCGACCACATCCCTCCTATTCATGATTGTTGGCCCACTTCCCCTCCCACTGATGACTGAATAATATCCTTGTAACAGCTACAGCCATTGAGTTCATGGAAGAGTCATATTAGCAAAGTATTTAAGGTAGTTAAAAGCTTCTTTTAATTCAGTTTACCAGCTGGATTCCAGACAAGCTAGCATCATGTGACTAACCAACTCTCTGCTAATTACTGGTGCCCTGCAACCTACAGCCCAGGGCTTGGGAACCACTGACATAGACCCAATAGACATTAGATAGTAAGGGCATTCAGTCACCACCAGCCAGTCCTGTAACCCAGATGCCAGAGGAAATGCAAAGAAAGGAGCGCAATGAAGATTTAAAGGAACAATGGAAAGTCTGGTAAACACTGAAAATTGACTTTAGAATTGCTCTGTGCTGAATAATCTGCTGTTGGGACTGCAGCTACGGAGTGCATTCTCTCGAAACATGCAAGTAACATTTGTTTCACTGTTTCAGTCGAAGACTTTTTTTTTTTAAGTTTCAAATCTTTATAGCAGTTTTAGTTTTTCGTTCGGCCATGGGATCACTTGCAAACAAAATTATATCTCAAACACTGATCAGCTTAAGTTGAGGTTGTAAATATCTACTGGTTACTTAGTTGAAAAAACCCAAACAGCGCTGCAGCTATGAAAACAAATTTCTCTCTCTTAAAAAAATGAATAAAAATGCCCCCGTTTTAAATTATGTTTTCACTTAGGTAATTGATAGAGAGGTAAAAAGCTTATAGTAACTCAATTATGGCATAGTTCTTGCACGGGAATTTCCTTAAGAATCATTTAAAAGCTTAAAAATTGCTCAGTGACACCGGTTTGGTGAAGCTGACAAATTGTGCTGTCTCCAGCAGAAATTGCATGCAGCACAGTGATAGACCTCACTCTTCCTCAGACCATCCCCGCCCCCAAGGGATTGCCTACCTCCTCGTCCTCATTCCAGACTCCTGGCTCCCTCTTCTGATTCCATGCTTCTAATTCCCTCCTATCTTGGGAAGAAAGCTGTCTAGTCAGGAGGGACTGCAAAATGGAAATTTGGTGCCAACAGTTTCTATGACACAAGATGAAGACCCTTTCTCATGAACACACACTCCCTGTGAGAATGTGTCATCTCCTCAGGAATAAGAAGGGGAAAGCATATCAGGAGGTAAGAAAACCTTCCCACCTGGAAGAGAAGGAGATGCGGGAAGGCACTTACAGAATGGCCACTTTTGAGTTCCAGTTTGTCTGACACATTTAAAGGGCCAGCCCAGAAAAGCATGCTAGGAAAGGGGTTCCTTTAATGGGGCAACCTCATCCTGAGAAGACAGATTGCACCACTATAGCACCTCATTGTAGATACTACCTATGCCAACAGGAAAAGTTCTCTCATAGCTGAAGTTAATCAACCTACCCAAGAGGTGGTAGCCAGGTCGATAGAAGAATTTATCCTTCAACCTAGCACTGTCTACTCCAGGGATGGGCAAACTTTTTGGCCTGATGGCCACATCGGGTTTCGTAAATTGTATGGTGGGCTAGTTAGGGGAGGGGGTCGCGGGCCAGCTCCCACCTACTATCTGCCCTTCCCCCCCCCCCCGAGACTCCTGCCCCATCCAACCCCCCATTCCCTGACGGCCAGGGCTGGCTCCAGGCACCACCTTGCCAAGCAGGTGCTTGGGGCGGCCACTCCGGACAGGGGCGGCAGGTCCAACTATTCGGCGGACGGTCCCTCACTCCCACTCGGAGCCAAGGACCTCCCGCCGAATTGCCGCTGCAGATCACGATCGCGGCTTTTTTTTTTTTTTTTTTTTTTTTTTTTTTTTTTGCGCCACTTGGGGCGGCCAAAACCCTGGAGCTGGCCCTGCTGATGGCCCCTTTAGGACCCCAGCTCCATCCACACACCCCCACTCCCTGTCCAACCCCTCCTCTCATTCCTGACTGCCCCCCCAGGACCCCTGCCCCATCCAACCACTCCTTCTCCCTGTCCCCTGACTGCCCCCAGAACTCCTGCCCCGCCTGCCCCCTGCCGCCCCATCTAACCCCCCCTCCTTCCTGACTGCTCCCCCGGGATCCCTGATCCCATTCAACCCCTGTTCCCTCCCGACCCCTATCCACACCCCCGCCCCCTGACCACGCAGCACAGAGACCGGGTCAGGCCCCAGGAGCTCACAGCCCCGCTGCCCAGAGCCTGCAGCAGAGTGAGCGAGGCTGCGGGGGAGGGAGGACAGCAGGGGAGGGGCCAGTGGTAGCCACCTGGGCCAGGAGCTCGGGGGCCAGGCAGGATGATCCCGCGGGCCACATGCGGGCCGTAGTTTGCCCACCTCTGGTCTACTCGGTGACTTAGGTCAGCTTCACTACGTTGGTCAGGGGTGTGGATTTTTTACACCTCGGAGCGCGGAAGCTGAGTCAATTAAATTTTCTACTGTAGACCAGACTCATATGGACCTGGCAATTCTAAATAAAGGTATTGCTTCAGTGTGTTATATACCACCACACTCGCCTACTAATTTTCACAATCCTGCTTGTGTCCCCCTGTGGTTTCCTGCCTGTCATCCCTCCATTATGACTACAGTGTATGGATAATATTGCGTTTAAAAGCTCCCACTGAGAGCCACACAGTTTATAAACTCAATGGGGCCCATATACTTTATAACACCTTTTCTGATGTACCTCAAGTTTTCCAGAAAAAAAAAATCCTACCCTGTCTGTAAAATTTCAGATAATGTTTTCATTTGGGTGAAATTGTTGGGGATCAAAATGGTTTTCTCTTAGAAGTGGCTGCACTCTTAGATCTCCATAATATCTGTAATCTCAAAGGAATCCTTCAGGATGACAAAACTGTCGGGTCTCATGAAGTTTAAGGCCTACCACCCTCTGTGGTGTTCCTTAAACAAAAAAACACACACATGGGAGTCTGATATTGTTGGTTTGAGGGTTTTTAAAAAAAATACGATGAGATTCTTCATCTTACACGAGAGAAGTGAAATTTTCAGAAAGTTAAAGATATCTGAGTTACTATTAAAAGAAGAACAGGAGTACTTGTGGCACCTTAGGCCTTGTCTACACTACGAGAGTAGTTCGATTTTACTTAAATCGAATTTTTGGAATCGATATTGCAAAGTCGAACGTGTGTGTCCACACTAAGGACAGTAATTCGACTTTGTGAGTCCACACTAACGGGGAAAGCGTCGACATTGGAAGCGGTGCACTGAGGGCAGCTATCCCACAGTTCCCGGAGTCCCCGCCGCCCATTGGAATTCTGGGTGGAGCCGCAAATGCCTTCTGGGTAAAAAAAAAAGGGGCCAGGGTGCTTTTGGGTAACTGTCGTCATCCGTCCATCACTCCCGCCCTCCCTCCCTCCCTGAAAGCGCCGGCGGGAAATCATTTCGCGCACTTTTCCAGTCATTGACAGCGCGGACGCCACAGCACTGTGAGCATGGAGCCCGCTGCAACCATCGCTGCAGTTGTGGCCGCTCTCAACGCCTCGCAGCTTATCATACAGGTTGCCCTGAGGCAGATGCAGAAAAGTCAGGCGAGGAGGCTACGTCAACGCGGTGATGGCCTGAAGTCTGAGAGTAGCACAGACCTCTCAGAAAGCAGGGGACCCAGCGCCGAGGACATCACGGTGGCAATGGGTCATGTTGATGCTGTGAAACGGCGATTCTGGGCACGGGAAACAAGCACTGAGTGGTGGGACCGCATAGTGCTGCAGGTCTGGGATGAATCACAGTGGCTGCGAAACTTCCGCATGCGGAAGGGAACTTTCCTTGAACTTTGTGAGTTGCTGTCCCCTGCCCTGAAGCGCAATGACACCCGGATGCGAGCAGCCCTGACTGTCCAGAAGCGAGTGGCCATAGCCCTCTGGAAGCTTGCAACGCCTGACAGCTACCGGTCAGTCGCGAGCCAGTTTGGGGTGGGCAAATCTACCGTGGGGGTTGTTGTGATGCAAGTAGCCAAGGCAATCGTTGATGTACTGCTGCCAAAGGTAGTGACCCTGGGAAACTTGGAGGCGATCATAGATGGCTTCGCAGCGATGGGATTCCCAAACTGCGGTGGGGCCATAGATGGAACTCACATCCCTATCCTGGCACCGGAACACCAGGCCAGCCAGTACATTAACAGAAAGGGCTACTTTTCCATGGTGCTGCAAGCACTGGTGGACCACAGGGGACGTTTTACCAACATCTACGTGGGATGGCCGGGCAAGGTTCATGACGCTCGTGTTTTCAGGAACTCTGGTCTGTTTAGACGGCTGCAGCAAGGTATTTACTTCCCGGACCACAAAATAACTGTTGGGGATGTGGAGATGCCTATAGTCATCCTTGGGGACCCAGCCTACCCGCTAATGCCCTGGCTCATGAAGCCCTATACAGGTGCCCTGGACACTGAAAAAGAACTCTTCAACTACCGGCTGAGCAGGTGCAGAATGGTGGTGGAGTGTGCTTTTGGACGTCTCAAGGGGAGATGGAGAAGCTTGCTGACTCGCTGTGATCTCAGCGAAACCAATATCCCCATTGTTATAGCAGCTTGCTGTGTGCTCCACAATCTCTGTGAGAGCAAGGGGGAGACCTTTATGGCGGGGTGGGAGGTTGAGGAAATTAGCCTGGCTGCTGA
Organism: Trachemys scripta elegans; assembly: GCF_013100865.1. Taxonomy (NCBI): domain Eukaryota; kingdom Metazoa; phylum Chordata; order Testudines; family Emydidae; genus Trachemys; species Trachemys scripta. The sequence continues at coordinate 225,101,632 of NC_048299.1, read as the reverse complement.
TTACTCACAGCCAGACAGCCGGGCGATTAGAAGAGACCAGCGGGAAGCGCTGTGCATCCGGGAGGCTTTGAAAGCAAAGTTCCTGAGTGAGCAGGGTAACCTGTGACTTTCTAATTTTGTGTACAGAGAAGCCTTCACCCCACTTCCAACACACGTTTCAAAATAAAAATAGTTCTACTTTGTTAAAGCACACCGTTTTCTTTAATACTGTTTTCGCGGGAATTTTTTAAAACTGGGACGCAGACTGTGGTGCGGAGCGGGTGTAGTGTAGTCGCGCGAATGCAGCTTCTAAACTCAAGGACTGACAGGCTCCGCTGCGGTGGGATGGTTGTTTCAACGGAGCCTGTCACCCCTCCTGATAGGGACTGTGTGTATGGGGGGTCTATGTGACTTTGTGGCAGGGGGAGGACGGTTACAGATCCCCTGCTGTGTGGCTCTGTGATCCTGCCTAAGGACCGCCGCTTAAGATCTCTAACTGCCCTCCCCTGCCACAAAGTCACAGAGCAACCCACCCCCCACCACATAACATGAAAAGAACCTCCCAGACTAACCAGGGTAAGTAGTCACTGCATCACTGCACTATGTATGTGCCCTGCTGCTGTGCCTGCCCCCGACTATGTACCCTGCCAAAGGTGACTGTCCTGTCCAATTACCAACCCCCTTTCCCCCCCTCCTCCAAAAGAACATGATGGAAACAGTAGTTAACAGAAACATATTTTTTATTATCAACTACACATGGAACTGGGAAGTGAAACTTGGACGGGGGCTTGTGTCAGGCGGGAAGGAAAGAACTTGTCAAACTTTGGGGAATGAGAGCCTTCTGCTGCTCGAGCTCTCTTCAGGGGTGGAGTGAGAGTTAGCAGGGACTCTGCCGCCTCTCCTTCTGTGCACTTTGGGTGAGGGGAGTATGGGACTTGGTGGCGGGGGAGGGCGGTTAGAGATGGACTGCAGCGGGGCTCTGTCCTCCTGCCTCCGTTCCTGCAGAACATCCACAAGGCGCCGGAGCGTGTCCGTTTGCTCCCTCAGTAGTCCAAGCAGGGTTTGAGTCGCCTGCTGGTCTTCCTGACGCCACCTCTCCTCCCGATCCATGTTGGCTTGGTGCATTCGGGTCAAGTTCTCCCGCCACTGGGTCTGCTGTGCTGCCTGGGCTCTGGAGCAGGCTATAAGCTCTGAGAACATGTCCTCCCGTGTCCTCTTCTTCTTATGCCTAATCCTCCCTAGCCTCTGGGAGTGTGATGACAGGCTAGGGAGTGAATTCCTCAGAAAGATAAATGTAGTTGTGAACAAAGAACATAGTCTTTCTCTGTGAACAGGACCATGCACAGCACCTATCACATGCGCACTCAGCACAAGGTCGAATTCTCGGCCTTCGCATTCAGTGTCTGGGGTTTTGCAGAGCACATTTGAGAACCGTGTCAGGACAACGGAATTGCTCTTGCACGCAGACATGGTAAGCCGTAGATTCGTGGCAGCTTAAAACTTTAATATTAGCAATGGCCTCATTTCACATTGAAATCAATGTCGGTCCCTGCTGCCAGCAATCCGGCAAGCAGGAAGTCTGCTCCTGTGCCACACCCTCGCGGCTGTCCCCGGGAACGATCCCTTTCGGCTGCCCCTCTCCCGCCTCCACCGCGTGGCTGCAAACCAGCGGTTACAGTTCTGTAAAGGAACGGTAAAGCAGTCCCAACACTAACATTCCCCTACCTCATTCAAAGCAGGTCATCATGAGCGACATCACCCTCATGAGGATCTCTGAGAGCGACAGACAGAGAATGCTCCGGGAAAGCCTCCAAAGACCAGGGCCGTATGCCGCCATGCTGTGCCAAGCAATGATTCCGGAGTACTTGCTAGTCTCGTGGCGCGGCAACGTGTCCTACTACGGAGGACCCAATAAGGCCGCTCTCCCCAAGAACCTAATGCAGCGGATTTCAAATTACCTGCAGGAGAGCTTCCTTGAGATGTCCCAGGAGGATTTCTGCTCCATCCCCGGACATATAGACCGCATCTTACTGTAGCTGCAGTAGCAGGGACTAAACAGTAGAGCGGCTTGGGCAGGACAATCATGCAAAACCGGACATTGCTAGATTTTTTTTCAATAGTTGCACTGCCCATGACTGAACCGTAAAGTTAATCAAACTAATCATGAGAAACCCATTTTTTAAATTGTTAATATTCATGTTCTGTTACAAATAAATGTTTAGATGTTTACAACACTTACTGGATGATCCTTCACCAGATTCTGTGTCCGGGGTAACGGCTGGGGAGGGTTGGTAGGGGATCTCTGTAAGGGTGATGAAGAGATCCTGGCTGTCGGGGAAATCAGCGTTGTGAGCGCTGTCGACTGCCTCGTCCTCCTCATCTCCTTCCTCATCTTCCCCGTCCGCTAACATGTCCGAGGATCCGGCCGTGGGCACTATCCCATCCTCAGAGTCCACAGTCAGTGGTGGGGTAGTGGTGGCGGCCGCACCGAGGATGGAATGCAGTGCCTCGTAGAAACGGGATGTCTGGGGATGGGATCCGGAGCGTCCGTTTGCCTCTTTGGTCTTCTGGTAGCCTTGCCTCAGCTCCTTGATTTTCACGCGGCACTGCGTTACATCCCGGCTGTATCCTCTCTCTGCCATGTCTTTAGAGATCTTCTCATAGATCTTTGCATTCCGTCTTTTGGATCGCAGCTCGGAAAGCACGGACTCATCGCCCCACACAGCGATGAGATCCAAGACTTCCCGATCAGTCCATGCTGGGGCCCTCTTTCTATTCTGAGATTGCACTGCCATCAGTGCTGGAGAGCTCTGCATCGTTGCCAGTGCTGCTGAGCTCGCCACGATGTCCAGACAGGAAATGAGATTCAAACTGGCCAGACAGGAAAAGGAATTCAAATTCAAATTTTCCCGGGGCTTTTCCTGTGTGGCAGTTCAGAACATCCAAGCTCTTACTGCTGTCCAGAGCGTCAACAGAGTGGTGCACTGTGGGATAGCTCCTGGAGCTATTAGCGTCGATTTCCATCCACACCTAGCCTAATTCGACATGGCCATGTCGAATTTAGCGCTACTCCCCTCGTCGGGGAGGAGTACAGAAGTCGAATTAAAGAGACCTCTATGTCGAACTAAATACCTTCGCGGTGTGGACGGGTGCAGGGTTAATTCGATGTAACGGCGCTAACTTCGACATAAACGCCTAGTGTAGACCAGGCCTTAGAGACTAACAAATTTATTAGAGCATAAGCTTTCCAAAGAAGTGGGCTGTAGTCCACGAAAGCTTATGCTCTAATAAATTTGTTAGTCTCTAAGGTGCCACAAGTACTCCTGTTCTTCTTTTTGCGGATACAGACTAACACGGCTGTTACTCTGAAACCTGAGTTACTATTGAAATGCTACACTAGTGATAGAATGAATGCTTCTCTAGGCTATTCAGTATTACAACTAAACCATAAAAGCCATAAATGTTTAGAAAATACGTTTTTACAAATAGCTTAGATTGCTGTTCCGACTGTAAATCCCATACCACTCTTGATATTTTATTTCAGCCACTGGAAAGAAAATATTCATGAAAGGAATCACAGACATTAGCTGCACTGCAAGCATTTTCAATTCATTATATACAATTAATATCCTGCTATATGTAGACTTATAAAAGTGCCTTCTCTTTGTTCCACTGTTTATGGTAATGATGTGCCAGACTGCCGGCAAAACTGAAACTTAAGGACGTTGTTTTTAGAGTTTCTAGTGGAGACCATTTGAATAAAATAATAAAACAAAACAATAATAATAGTATCAGAGGGGTAGCTGTGTTAGTCTGGATCTGTAAAAAGCAACAAAGAGTCCTGAGGCACCTCACAGACTAACAGACATATTGGAGCATAAGCTTTCGTGGGTGAATACCCACTACCTAATAATAGTGGATCTTTTTGGGAGATTCCATTTCAGGTATACATTTATACAAAGTAATCAAGAGACATTTTAGATTTATAAATGGTTAAAATGAACCACAGTGCCCATTGCAAAATTTCAGAGCAGCATAGTCCCCAAGTTTCATTGGGGTAGAGGGTGTCAGCTATGCTCACCCCTTTTCAAAGTATGACCTGATCTATTGGAGAATGCAAATAGTCAAATAGCTGAAACCACTTGAAGCACTTCTTTGAGTATTTTAAAGCCTTGAGTTATGGTAGAAATTTATAAACCTTTGAGTACCTTGCCAGTAGATTTTGTAATCACTGTGAGCCCATGTGCTATGCTAGCCAAATTTATATCTTCTGTGAGCCTTAACTTTCCTTCATTAATAATTGTACCTCCTCTTGCTACTGAGAAAACTTTAGAATAAGTAATGAATAATAAAATATCATTTTTAAAAATCTAAATCATAGCCGGGCTTTCTAATCTATCCTTCATGCCCAATGGTATTTCTAAGTACCTAAATTGTCTATTCTTTCCTTTTTAGTGTCAGCAATCTCCTTTAGAAAGCTTTCCAACGTATATTTTATGATTCTATGTCTCTGAGTTCAAAAGAACTTTACATACCATATTCTTTAATGCTGCTTATTTTACCAAAATAAATCTATTAGTTTTTGCAAAGTAGCTCCCTGCTGTCACTTGTGAAGTACTTCCCTTCTGAAGAGACCTACAATCTTCTCTTTAATTTCTGATATGGAAATCTGGGGTTAGATCTGAATCTGATAAGTACGTCAGTTTTATACTAGTTTTGACTTGGTTTAAAACATTCAAATAGTTCATCTGACACTGTTGGGGGAAATGGCTTATTTTTCTTTCTCTGCCTTAATGTTGACAGACCACTGACGGATAACAGTGGCAAATGCTTCCATCTATATTATTTTTTATTTATTTTAAGTATATGATTTTGATTTGGATCTGATGACAGCCACCTCCAGTCAGTCACCCCCTCTTTCCCAACACCAGCACCTGCTGTAGTGCAGCTATGTTACTCTTCCTGATCTTGTACCAGCTCTTTCATGTGACTCTGAAACATATGTGGAATTGGCAGAATGCCACATAGATTTAAAAACCCTCTCTTTGCCCAGCTCAGAGAAGCCATCCCTGGAAAAAAGTGCTGGGAAAAATGTTAAGAGCCCGACAGATTTCCATTTTCATTTCAACCAATGTGCTATAAGTCCATTAATTCAACAGTGATTGAAAGGAGAATAAAATACTTCTAAGTCAATATCCTGACAGTTGAGTCCACTTGGATTTCAGTTGTATCATCCCAGATCCCAGTGATGGGCACAAGAAAGGGCTGGGGAATAAGTGAATGAAACAGATCCTTAAGTCCTATACCCAGGCTAATGAGACAGATGCTGTTTTAACACAGCAAGTCTTTTCCTTAGTAGTCATTAGGGGAAAGACTGGGTTTCTGCCAGTGGTAATCTTTCCTTCCATAAATCTTATAAAGCCGCTCTTAATACTTTATTTTTCAGTACCAGCCTGATCATCTTCTCACTGTGATTTAGCAGAAACCACCACATGCTGCCAAATAATCCTATACAATTATAGGATTTATGGGGTGCTAAAACAGCCTATAGGCAAGGATATCAAAGAAAAAGAGCAGCTCAGTTATTTTTCAGCTTGCAGTTTTTCAGAGGAAATCGTCAACATGGTAACAGTTTATTACTAAATCTAAAGAATTTACATATTTACCAGGGGCAACCTGCTGGATATGACAGAGCACATTGTTAGACACAAGTGAGAGAGAGGGTTTATGATCCTTGGTTAATTCATTCATTTTTGAAGCGACTTAGGCAATTCATGAAGAGACACTCACAGTCTGTTGATCAGGTGACAGGCATTCAGCCTGCTTCCCTCTCTCCCTGCTATAAGATGGGAGGTGTGGGGTGGGGGGGGGAGTGAGAGGATAAAAAAGAGTTTTAGTAATTTCAGACTTGTTAGCTATAATTAGAGAGTAGTGGACTGGGAAAAAGGCCAGTGGAACTATTGAACCTAGTTTTTCCAAGAGCACTTGGGATATGTGGGGTATTAAATAATGAAAGTCTAAACTCCTTCTAAGAATAAAATAAGTGTTGAAAAAGGTGAGTTAAAATTACTTTAAGATGGGAATAGGATCTGCCGCTTCACCCCAATACTCTTCTCAGCCAATTTTGCAGATTACAAATATGACACAGCAGAATTTCCAAATGAATTTAACTGGTTTTATAGCTTCTCCTCCACATTCTTCCACAGAAAAATTTCTCCTAGTAGAAATAAACTACAGATGCTTACTTTGCAGACTTTGTACACTAGGACTGAGGTTTTCCATTATTTGCTCTACGGTATTGTTATTAAAATGAACATAGATACCAGTATTAACAGTATGTAATATGTGTTATGCCTTGGTTATTGTAACCTCCTCCTCTCTGGCCTTCCACCTCCTTCCACGGTCCCATGGAGGATATCGAGAATGTATCAGCTAAAGTCTACTTCTTTGCGTGAACATCATCGTATACCTCATTGAATCCCTCCACTCTTTTCCAATTTCCTATCAAACCAAACTTAAGACTGTCCTCCTCGACTTCAAGGATCTGCACTATGCTGCGCTGTCAATGGAACATTCATGCTCTTCTCTCTTGCCACGTGAACCCCATTTTTTCTCTGAATAATACCAGTCTTGCCTATTTCCATGCCCTCTCCAATGCTACTCCTACACTTGGAATAAACCTCCCTACCCAGTGCACCAATTCCTAACTGTGCCTGAAAGCTCTCACAAATACTATGACATCAACATTCCCATTTTTATTTTATTAACAAGTCCATCCACTCCTAGTCTTTAACCGTTACTTTCCCCTTTTCATCATTGTAAACTTTGGGAATCCCATTGATGCCAATGTGAGTTTTACCATCGCTTCAGCGGGAGCAGGGTTAGGACAATGTTGAGTGTCTTTAAAAAATCTCACTTGTGTATGTGCTGTGGAACCACATTCTGGACTATAAATGAAAGTGTGTTTGTCCTAGTCATTTCTTCCTGTGCAATAGCACTGACCATCTTACTGTGAGTACCATTGTCTGAGGAATAATTCATGTTCTTTGTATTGGTATTTGCACTCTCATCAGATAGTACATAGCAATTTGCAGGTATAAAGTAGATTGTAAACATAACCTAAATAATGAAACAGTCTTTCACATGGCCAGGCTACATATTTAATGTAAAACTAAGTCTTTAGGAACAAACACATATCTCCAAAACAAACATACAGACCCAAATGTAACTCTAGAACAACGCTATTGAAATCAAGGCATTATGCGACAATCAGTATTCCAGAAAGCCCCTGTCTTGTACTACCTGGCTTAGCTAACAAACTTACAGTACCCATTTTTCTCTCTCTCTCATACAGTGCAGAGTGTGGCTTTATTCTATATAAACCTACATAGGTTATGGAACAAACATACACAAACAGATTTCATTGACTTCAATGGAGTCAGGGATGAATTTGGTCCACTGTGTTTAGGGAAAAAGAAGGAAGATGCTAAACAAAGGGAGGGGAAAGAGGAAACGTAACAAGGCAAGTGAGCTGCTGTAAGGGGAGTTAGAAGGAGCAAAGAGAAGGCACTCAGAATCTGGTATAATATTAATGCACCTGATGCCAGACTTAAAACAAACAGTACAGTAATGGAAGAATAGGTATATTTGGCATATGTATATTTGTAAAAGATGTGATAAATAGAGATGAGCAAATAATTGATTTTTCAGTTTGTCAAATTTGACCCAAATTCGCAAATAGTTTTGGTATCCCTCAAAAATGCATTATTTGTCAAAGTAATTCACTCAGCTCTAATGGTAAAGACTATGGCTAAAATTTTCAAAAGGACTTAAGTGAGTTGAGAGCCCAAGTCCTATTTTGAGGCGTGACTTTCTATGAAATGTGGGTTCCTAACTTAGTGCTGCAGTCAATTTAAAAGAAAAGGGACTTTGGCTTCTATGTCACTAGGACACTTTTGAAAATTTTGGCTAAGAGCCTTCAATTCTTTATGATAGGTATTAGTTGAATGCAATGATAATTTTTAGGTGACTGGTAACTGCACTTTATACAGTGAACATCCATGTACAGTGTATATTTTTATATTTTTGCTAAAAAAGTAAAAACAAAATAAACACTCCTCCACCTAACTCCCCCACATACCACACTTAATTTTTTTTAAAGGAATGTACATCCAAAATTAAGGTTACGTGTAAATTCTGTGTTTGCATCTTTATGTTCCTTTTTACATTACAGTGAGCAAGCAATTTTGCATTTGGGGATCTGCAGTTTTGCAAGGAAGTTGACCCAAAGTTCTCAAAAGCGATATATTTTGTCTTTGTGAGTCACACAGAGCTTAGCCAGGTGAAGCAGTGCAACTTCAGTTACTTCATCCACAAAACTCTTTTTTTAGCCCTGCTAACGCCCTCCTTTTGTTTTGAATGGTTTGGCAGACATCAGGAAAAAAGGAATTGTAGGCTCCCTTCTGAAATGTATCCTCTTTCTTCTTTGCTGCTATAGCACTGCCCCATCACTCATATTAAAGAAAATTGCGATGACTGTACTTCTGGCTTGCTTACTGCACTGGGATTTCCTGGGTGATATTCAGTCGGCATTGCTGGCTGCTTCCATAATGCAGTAGGCCAAAGAAAAAAAATCACCTCGCATTTTAGATCACCAGCTTTGCTGGATTGGGACCGTAGTATTCATAAACTAGCAGAAACAAAGCCTAAGAGATTAAAGGTTTCAGAGTAGCAGCCGTGTTAGTCTGTATCCGCAAAAAGAAGAACAGGAGTACTTGTGGCACCTTAGAGACTAACAAATTTATTAGAGCATAAGTAATAAATTTGTTAGTCTCTAAGGTGCCACAGGTACTCCTGTTCTTCTTTTTAAGAGATTAAAGGGACTTCTGACTCTGGACATCCATTCAGAAGTGTCTGATTGCCTCTTACTGTCCTAACAGCCAATACTGAACCAATGGTGTGGATGGAGAAGTCTGGACAATACTTAGTAGAAATGCCAGCTTTTGCTAACAAGGAAAATAATGTAGCCTCTCTATGCTATTCCAACTTGTCCAATATAATTGTGATTAAGTAAACTGATTAACAAACTCCCAATCAACTGAGGATCAGATACATCACTGAAGGTTGTACTCTGCCAGCAGTCAGTTTTCATCATACTGCTAGTACCTTAGCCCCAGATTGCATAATTCAAAGCCTGCTGGATAGGCTCATCCAATTTATCTGAAGGTTATGAATATCCCCCATATGATGTATATGACATATAAAATAGATTATTCTGTAAAATTTAGGATTAGCTGTTAGGAACCTAGAGTTTTAACAAAACTAATTATTCTTTTTCAGAAAACAGTTATTCAAAAACAAGGCAAATATATATCTGAGTATAGGTGCTTCTGGAAGGATGATTGATGAGTAAGGAAGTTCCCATGGGCACCTCTGGTTCTAATTTCCTATAAAATGTAAGAATATGAGGTATGGACTTGAATGAAGACTATGGTTCTGAATGCCATCCGAATTATTGACAAATTTATCAGGGTCGTATAAAGCCCTTAAGATAAGCATTCAACAGCAGAACAAGGGTGATGCAGGAAAATGTAGCCTCTAACAGAACAAGAGGCATTATAGAATGAAAGTTGTGACTTTTTTCAGCAAATGAATAGCAAAAAAATTAAATAGTCAGTGAGGGAAGTGTTAACTTAATCTGTTAAGAGACAATAAAACGTGGACCAATGGCCGCAGAGATAACAGAATAAAAGAGGAAATTAATGTTGTCAATATCATGGACTTCTCGGCTGTATAACATTAAAAATAAGTAGTGTATGTTACATTGGTCCAGACCCTACCACCACTTCCTCTCCCTATATTCATGAACTGCTATTATTCCGGTGTATGGAAAAAGGAGTGAGAGGTGGAGAGTGGATGTTGGGACCCTCTATTGGGGACCACATCACTTGCACTCTGCAGGACTCAGCTCCACAGGGCTGTGCTCACTGTGCCTCACTGTGCATAAGGTTTGTGAGGGCAGGGAAGGCAGAGGATTAGTGACTACACAGAGCCTTTGGCCAGGGATCTCATAGCGTTTGTGGAAGGAAACAACAAAACACGTGCATCAGCTATGTAGCACTGAACCTACTATGGTAACTAAGGGGAGTCAGCCTAGGAAAGAGCAGGTTCTTTTCCCCCATATTGGACCTATATTGATATCTTCTGTGCCTTGCTCAGGTGGGTTACTTGGGCTGTGCACAGGAATGATTATTTGGTCCATAAAAAGGGAGAGAAATGAATATGTAGAATTAGGTATGAACAGTTAAGTTTGGATCAAGAGTTGCATGTACATGTTCCCAGAGTTTTTGGATGTTCAGGTGCTGTTTTGTTTTGCCTCCTTATAAAGACATGGTCTTAACTATGAAGTTCAGGTCTGGAACCCAATGCCAGCCTCCCTAAAGTAATACCGATAATATTATATTGCCATTATGTAAATCAGTGGTAGCTCTCTCAGCTCAGATTTGGTGTTCAGTTCTGGTCACCCTATCTCAGAAACAAAAGAGGTTTAGAGAGGTATGATGAGAGTGACTATAGGCATGGAAAAACTTTCTAATGGAGAGAGATTGAAAAGACGGGGGCTATTTACTTTAGAGATGAGATGAATAAGAGGATATAGATATATAATGAATGGTGCAGAGAACATGTTTCAGGAACTGCTATTCATCCTCTCTCATTATACAAGAACTAGAGGACATTCAATGAAAGTGGAAAGACAGCAAATTTAAAACCAACAAGAAATACTTTCCCACATAAAACACTATTAGTTTGTGGAATTAATTGCCACAAGATATCATTGAGGCCAGGAGCTTAGCAAGATTCAAAAAAGAAGTGAATAATTTAAATGGATAACAAGAATATCCAGAGTTATGCTAGTAAGGATTAAAAAACAAAACACCAACCAAACAAAAAAAACTAACTCTCACACTTCAGGACATAAACCAGCTTCTATCTTATTGGGGTTAGGAAGAAACTTCCCCAGAAAGGTATTCCATATCTGCCTATTGCAAGGTTCTGGTAGCTTCCTCTAAAGCATCAGGTATTGGCTACTGCCAGAGATAGGACAGTAGACTAGATGAAGCACTAGTATGGTCTGGCATGGCACTTCTTCCTAAATTCAAAAGCATTTGGATCAAGGGTTTTGCTTTGCGCCCGTCAGGCAATTTGCATTTCTCTCTCTCTCTGGCCAGGCTGGAAATATGCTGAGAACAGCTTCTTTTTTGTGTGGCATTTCAATGATTCTGAGTCTAGTCTCAGTCAGGACCACAAGGTGCTTTGGTATGTGAACCTGAAAAATATTGGCCCAAATTCTCTGCTGGCATAACTCCATTTTCTTCAGTGTTGTGCCTATAGAGAATTTGCCTCATTCATTTATTTATATTTTTAAGTTCTGCAAAAGACTTAGTTTAAATTTTGGATGGTGATTTAGATCAGTTGTTGTTTGAGGAGGTTCAGGACAGTTCTTATTTTATCCAAACCAGTTTGCCCATCATAATGCACACAGCTCCTCAATTTTCATCCATTCAGCTGCCCAGAGGTCATTTCTTTGCTCTTACGTGATTTAATGTACTCTAGTGCTGGAGTCCTCCAGCTTTCTAACCACAGGTTATAAGGTCCACTTTTTTGGCAGGCTTCATTCTAAATGACCAACATTCTACAAAATATTGTTTGATCAGTATTTCATCCGATATTTTTAAAACTAAGAGTTTCCTGCTCACTTGCTCACTCAGCGGCAGCAAGGGACTTTTCATGCAAGCTCAGACTGTGCGACTCTGAGCCAGACTAAGCAAAGTAAATGTCTCTCTTATGGATTGGTTTTGGCTAAATTCCAAAAGGAGAAGACATTAAAACTATATCTTTAGTTTGGGATTTCCCAGAACCACCAGAATCAAAGGAAGGAGTGACCTTCCCATGCTTTCAGATCCTATACTTTCTTTTTCAGGTGAAGTGAGGGGTAGAGATGGGACAGACTGCAGAAAAAGAAATATGGATGTTTCTAAATGTAGGAGATCCCTAATTTACCTGCAGTTATCTTTTGTGGCCGTATAGGCGGTGCACACCAGTGACACATTAGTTTGAGCTGAGCAAATTATTTTATGCTAATAAATCACTTGGCACATTTTGCCTTCCTTGTTCATGAATTATCCACAAATGAGGCCTGGTTATAAATGAGTTAGTTCATTAATCACAATTGTTCAGTGAATAGATGGGGCACATACACCTCAGTGACTGGTTTGTTTTCAAGCTGGTAGCTTGTAAACACTATTTATTTGCACTGGTTGATCATGTGATAATGTTTCTGTTTCCTTGATTCACTAACCTTTTCTGAACAGGAAAAGTTCTTGTTATTTTGTCTGGAAAATATTCATGAACCTTCATGATTGTACAGTAAATGTATTGTAGGTAAAAAGAAAAAACTTTAAAACAGAAGTGGAAATAGTCATGATTTTTTGTTTTGTTTTCTGAGTTCACCATTCAACTAAGTTTAGTTAGCTGATTGGAATTAGAGAAGCTGAATTCAGAAAACAGTTCAGCAATCTGATTTGATCTCAGAGATGTACAAAGTTATGCTGTTTCAGTTTGGAATGCAGTTGCAAAATAAATCCTTGCATTTCATATTGTACTATCCCTTTGCGTAACTTAAGAGTTCCTTTTCTGCTCCTCTGTTTGACATCAGTGAAATCCCAAAGAAAGAATAGTAACAACCTTTTCAAGGTACTCTTTTTGAGGGTTGGCCCATAGGAGGGGGGAAACAACACTGACAACAGTTCACTCCTCAAAGAAGGTAAATGATTTAAACAGTTTTCTTCCTTTTTTCTCTTCATGCTGTGTAGCACTAAATGTATATAATTAGAAGAATGTAATAATTAGTGAGGAATAAAAGGATAATTTCAGCCTTACTCAAGCACCTTCTGTGCCACCCCTTATGAGTCATATCTACTTCAACGAGGGATTCTTATGGAAAGAAAAAGAGAACGGGACCATATTATTGTGGATGCATGATTGTGAAAACATTCTCACCTAAAAGGGCAAATTTTAATTAAAATCTTCACTATTTATGCAAGAACTGAATTACTCTTTTCACAGGCACCAGCTATTAGTTATGATCCTGCAGACAAAGAAGACATCAAGTGCCACTTGAAAATATAAAGCCAAGAGACTACAGAAAGCAAAAAGGGATATTAAATATTCCAAAGAGAATGTTGTTAAAAAAGGGAATTATTCACACAGTTATAACCCATCCTCCCTACCCCAAGGTAGAAACTGAATCCACCTGTAAATCCTCCCTCAAATAAGTTAGCTAGGAAAGGCACCTGGTCTCACCAATGCTGTCATTCTGCTAATAAAAGAGACTCTCCGTTATGGAGCTTGCAAGCCAGTACTCTGAAAAGTCTGTCTGTATATATGGAAAAACCTGAGAATGGCCAAGAGTCTGGCACAAAGCAAATTATGTAAATAAGGAAAACTTAAGAAATAAAAGGACCACGGATCAAGCATACAACAGTTCTGGAGGAAAAAGATGTAGTCAGAGGTGCATATAAAAGAAAGGAAGATAAAAACAGAATTAGATTAGGAGTGTGATTCTCTGATTTCAACTATACCAAAGAGTAACTCTGCACTGTTGTGAGATCAGAATCAAACTCCTGCTTTTTCAGGCTAACAGCTATGATAGTAAAGGCGATATGGCAGATAGTTCTATTTGTTATTGATATTAGTAATGGACAGTTATGGATGGACAGAAAGTGATCACAGTTGTATTTAAACAACATATCAGAGAGGTTAAACTAGTGAAAAAATATTCACTCGGGTTGTCATGAAGACTCTAGCTAGGGGAGGTACCCTGCTGTGATTTTGGGAAACACATGTTGCCAAGTTCAAGAACCATGTTCATGACTGTGTCTCAGGTGATAGTTCAACAGAGCAGCCAGCTAATTTTTCACCTAAAAGCTTGTGTAACTACTTTTCTAAAAGTAGGTGAGGGATATCTCTTGTATATTGAAGGTCAGCACTTTATCCTTTCCCCAGTTTCTGTCCTATGTAAACGTCTTGGTGTATTAACTCCATTATAATTTTGTTCAGCCATGCACAAATCCATTCATTATTGCTCCACTCCCACCCCTCCTTCAGGAGTTTTCATATATAGAAAGCCACTAGTTATTATGACAATTACATGAGAAACAACTGTCATGTGGATAACAATATAGAGAAAATTGGGATTTATTTATTCATTTATGAGTTACAGTCTGTCTCTGGGAATGAAAGATCCTTTGTCTTTGCAAGAGAAAGAGGAACCAGCTGGGATTAACTAGCTAAAGAAAGTGAAAAAGAACTTGGGAAGGACAGTTGTCTCTGCCACAGACTGCAGAGGAGGGTCAGATTTGATATAGAGTGTACCTTCCATACAGCAAGTGCAAGTGGACTGTGACTGAATGTTACAGGAATGTTTATGTATAAATCAGTCAGAATGAATTTTATTGGTTTCTAAACTCATCTGATTAGGAAATTTCAAGATCTTAGAAATAACTAGCTGACCACAACCTTCTTGTATATAATCAGACAGGCTTATTTTGTACTGTGCGAGTAATACAAGAGGACTAACTGATCATAACATTTTTCATATCTGCTCTGTAGTGTCATAGTAAGTATCAGTTCTCAAGGAATCTAGATTAGAGAACAACAATCAATGACACTATAAAAGTGAGGAAGAAGAAAGGTAGGTGTATGTCAACAAAGAACAAAGAAAAGATTGTTTTATTAGGGTTTTCCCCAAACTATTGTTATTTGTACTCCAGCAGTAAGTAGAGGCCTCAATTGGGATCAAGACCCTATTCATATTTCCTGCTACTTCCTTTCTGCCTCTTCTTTCACATACCTGTCCTTTAAGGGTGTGAAAAACCCATAAATATCTACTGCTCCAGAATGACTTGTGAATATACTTATAGTATATTCATAGTAACCAAATCTTCAATTGAGTATCTGAAGCAGTGCCATGAGAAATAGTTCTATTAGAAAAAAACACAGAAAACCATAGGAACTGCAATTAAAGTCCTTTATACATACATAAAATACTGTTTGTTACTTCAAATAGCAACACACACATTTTTTCTATAAGCAGCAACAACTTTTATTTTGATGCCAAGACATTTTTCTCAAGATTTAACAGAGGAAATAGGTTCAGTTGAAATTGCCTTAGTGTCTAAAGATCCTAACAATTTGCAAAGTACCTTTATGGTGCAGAGCCATATGATCAAAGATGTGTTTTCTGAGAAGTAACTGACTCTAAAATTCTTGTGTGAACCACAATTATTTGCATTGCTTATGAATTTTTGTTACTCTTACTTTTTCTTTCTTTTGAAAGTCAATAATAATGCTTATGAAAAGGGCCAAATTAACAGGCCTGGAAACTGAAATGTTGTGTTATCCATAGAACAGGGACAGTACAAGCCTCCACACACTGCTTCGCCAGTTTACCTCAAACCTGACCCCCAGGTCACTAACCTATACTGCCTCCATCTGGTTTCAGAGTCAAATATCTTGGTGTTAGGAATGTTAGTCCTAAAATCCTTAACATTTGGAGCAATTTGGCAGGGGCTGCAACTCATTCCTCAGCCAAGAATGCTTGTCTGCCAATTGGCAAGGTTGTTCACAGCCTTGGGGGTCTTCTTGGAGTCATCTCTGCTCCTTGATTACTGTGCCAGTAATGCTTTTTCTCAGCTTGTACTGCCAAAATATTATATCTTTTCCTCTCAGATGCAAACACCTCTCTCACATCTCTATGTTGGACTACTCAGCAAGTTTGCAGATGACACTAAGCTGGGGGGAGAGTTAGATATGCTGAAGGGTAGAGAGAGGGCCCAGAGTGACCTAGATAAATTGGAGGATTGGGCCAAAAGAAATCTGATGAGGTTCAACAAGGATAAGTGCAGAGTCCTGCACTTAGGAAGGAAGAATCCCATGCACCGCTACAGGCTGGGGAATGACTGACTAAGCAGCCATTCTGCAGAAAAGGATCTGGGGATTACAATGGACGAAAAGCTGGATATCAGTCAGCAGTGTGCCCTTGTTGCCAAGAAGGTCAATGTCATATTGAGCTGTATTAGTAGGAGCATAGCCAGCAAATCGAGGGAAGTGATTATTCCCCTCTATTTGGCACTGGTGAAGTCACACCTGGAGTATTGCATACAGTTTTGGTCCCCCCACTACAGAAGGGATGTGGACAAATTGGACAGAGTCCGGCGGAGGGCAACAAAAATGATTAGGGGCCTGGGACACATGACTTACGAGGAGAGGCTGAGGCAACTGGGGTTATTTAGTTTGCAGAAGAGAAGAGTGAGGGAGGATTTGATAGCAGCCTTCAACTACCTGAAGGGGGGTTCCAAAGAGGATGGAGCTCAGCTGTTCTCAGTGGTGGCAAATGACAGAACAAGAAGCAATGGTCTCAAGTTTCAGTGGGGGAGGTGTAGGTTGGATATTAGGAAACACTATTCACTAGGACGGTGGTGAAGCACTGGAACGGGTTACCTATGGAGGTGGTGGAATCTCCATCCTTAGAGGTTTTTAAGGCCTGGCTTGACAAAGCCCTGGCTAGGATGATTTAGTTGGTGTTGGTCCTAAGCAGGGGATTGGACTAGATGATCTCTCTTCCAACCATAATCTTCTATGATTCTACAAGTCACTACTGAGGCTACTGTTGAGGGATATCAGGATTCTTCAGGTGAGCTGCCTACCTTCTAGTATAGGTAGGACAGAGAATTAAAAAGCACATCATAATGTTGCTCCTTGCTCCACCTTATCCCCCAATTCATGTTTGATTCAATTCAAGGGTCTTAGTCATTAGTGTTAATGTCCTAGGTTGTTTAGGACTCAGCTATCAAGAAGATAGAGGAGGTTGTGGAATCTCCATCATTGAAGAGTTTTAAGAGCAGGTTAGACAAACACTTGTCAGGGATGGTTTAGAAAATACTTAGTCCTGCCTTGAGCACAGGGGACTGGACTATAAGACCTCTCGAGGTCCCTTCCAGTCTTACCATTCTATGATTCTATAAGATTGCTTCTTTCCCAAAAGCTGCAATCATTGAGAACTGTCAATTCTTAGTCCTCAGGGTTCAATGTGTGTGCGCCCGAGGAGGAGTTTCACGGTATCAGACCTTGAATATTGGATATTCCCTTCTTCTAGTTGTCTATCAAAGTCAGAGCCTTGCCACATTTAGGGCATGATACAAGACATCTTTGTTCAGACTGACTTCTTTAAGGTTATTGGACTCCCTTTGGCAACCGGTCCCCTGGCTGCTTTTTAAAAAGGAATACATGTGAAACAAATAAATGAATGTATTTGAAGTGTGCTTATTGGATAATCATATTTGGTTTGAAACTTTATGAAGGTTAATATCTGTAACCCTATTAGAAAAGGAATTTGCCAAGTCAATAATCAGCAGGGTCATAGAGCTTCTTCAGACCTGGGGCTGTGGCAGAGTCACAGAGCTCCTCCAAATTTAAATTCCTGTGCATTCCCCTGGCTCCAATTGAAGTCAAAAACAAAACTTTCAACGAGTTAAATGGTGCCAAATCAGGTACATTTTGAAAGGGTACCATAAACATATTGTCAGCATAATTAAACCAACCTCTGTTGAAGCAGAAGTTAATGTAAAGGTGCCAATACGAAAGAGTTACATTTTTATTAAAAGAGGTAGCCAAAAGCTTTCAGTTCTCATGTCAAAATACACTTAAGCAAACTCTGCATTTTATGTATTTATTTATAATTAGTTACTAATTTCCCTCTCCAGTTCCTCCCTTTACTTAAACAGTAATATTTAGCTCTTATATTGCATTTGCCATCCTTAGATTTATGCACACCTTCTCTATCCAATGACTGCCATGCTTGTAAACTAGCCTGCCTGTGGCACACCGAGGTTAGCCCGGTAGGAATGAAACAACTAAAATACTCACAATCCCAGAAAGACTACTTCATCTCCCCATTCTTTACAGGAAGGGCCGATCAGATGCATCTGGAATTGCCCCTTGAAGTTATTGCCAAATACTATTTAATGAACGTTGCTGAAATGGTTGGCAACCTCCCCTCTGGAAACTGAAATAAATATTACCTCTTTTGATCCACTGGCCTTATTTTAGCACTCTTCCTGGCAACACAAACACTGGTGCCATCTCACAGGAGGTCTCTCATGATTTCTCACCTAGAGTCAAAGTCCTTAGTTAACAGTGGTTGGCTGGGATAAAACATTCATCAACTACTGGGCTAGAAATCTAAGCTAATAGGATGTATGGAATACATATCACTCAGCATGGTGGTCTCCATAAAAGAAGCAACAGATACTATATATAAAAGAAGTTTGCTTTTCATATTATATACGTATATTTATAGCAACTCATGGATCTCTCTCATCTGAATAAAGTTTGGTTTTCCACAGTGCCATTCATAGTCAAGTTATCACCAAGTGCTTTATAAAAACTACTGAATTAACTGTGGTTACTGCAAAGGTTGAAGGCAAACAGAAACTCTATTGTATGACCTCATTAACAGCTTGTGCATAACCTTGAATATTATAACTTGCTTTAGTAAGAGAGGGAATGTTGGCCAAGCCACTGGATTTATTCCATAATCTTTCTGAAAAAGTGCAATGTGATCTTCAGTTACCAGCTGGAGAGCCAACAGGGGTGGGCAGAAGGGACCTTGATTAAACTTTTTATGCATAGGACAACACATCTAATGCAGAGAGATTCTCCATCCACAGAGCACAGACTCATTTCTTTAAGTAAAGGCTGGGATGATCTCCACTGGTGAAATTGAAACCAATTTTACACCCAATTTAACCATAAGTATTTTTTAACTGCCTTCAAAAAACAACCACCAGCTGGTTTCAAACTGCATTACTTACATTATCTGGCAAAATAGTCTGACAAGATCAAGTGACGGAACTCTATTACAAATTAATCTCAGTGTTGTACTATAAAACAATATGTTTGTCCCCATTTGTAAGCGTATATGAATAATATGTCAAGAGTTCATGGCATGAGTTATATATGTTGAGAATGTGAACAGAGAATATCAATAAACTACCCATGCTTTACAAAAACAAAACAAATGTTCCTGGTTCTCCACTGCCAATAACATGACTAGGCAGCATTCAGCTAGTCAGATGAACCAATAGCTAATTGGTCTGTCAGGAAGACAGATTCATCATCCAGAAACCAATCTGTTAAATCAGATGGAGACTAATCCACTGGATAAGAAGACAGTCAGCTAGCCAACAGAGAGAAATATCAGCCAAAAGCCAATTTGGGCCTAGTACTAAAGCAGTGGGACTACTCACAGTAGGAAGCACTCTGCTTAGTAGTATGTTTTACAGAATCAGGCCCTTCATAAGGGAATCAAATAAATGAACAAGAAGCCAGTAGATTAAACATTCTTCTGGACTGTGATCCAATTGTTACTTATAGCCCAATTTAGCAAGGTATTTATGTTGCAGCTGAGGTACTGTTATCTGTGGGTAATTTACAGAGTCTGTTTATTTTATGAATAGTATTGTTAAACATTTGCCCAGAGTTTGGAAAGGAGGCTCTTTTGTTTAATGTAACATACATTTGAAAAAATAAACATATACCCCCTCTCCCCAGCTGTTCCACTGCCTGTTGCACATATTGTACAAACTAGAGCAGTCAATCACATTTCTATGTTGACACAGCCAATTCACTACAACCAGATCCTGAGCCTTCAATATCCCAAATTGGTTTAGAAAGATGACAACTCACTTCACCAGTAATTAATTTTTATTTGTTATATTGACTGAGATCTAGCACTGTAAAACCATTACTAATTCGCAGAACATTTCTGGGTGCCTTGTGAGGGCTTGGGTTATAGATTAATATTATTATTTTTTACAGAGACACTCAAAAATTCTAAAATATATACAAGATATAACCAAACTGACAAAAATGTCAGGAACTCTCCTACCCAACCAAGAAGAAAGAATCTCCCCACTCAGCAGAAATAAATAGATTGGGATTTGGTGACTTGATGGTCAGTAAATTTGGGCTCTCTTGGAATCACCAATGTCTGTGCCTGGGAGGGGACAGTCAGTGTAAGTAATTACTTGACTAAATAACCATTCAATTTTGTTTGTTTCTAACACTCCTCAGAGGAGTAGTTATTTCACAGACCTCTCAGTAGTCATGAAGTGTTTGTGTATCCAGTAAATAGATGCATGTTAAGTACTTGCCTTGAAATCTGAAGATGTAAAATGCTACCGCATTGTCCTCTGTGACCTCCCAAATATGAAGAACAATGCAAACTGGCAATATTTGTCTAGAGAACCTGATCCTCAATTGGTGTAATCAGCTCCTCTGAGTGGAGCTACACTGATTTACACAAGCTAAGGATCTAGCCCCTGTAGCCTACACAATAGTAGACATTTTTGCACAGTATACAGACTATATATGAGCCATGTATAGTGCTCACTTCTTATAGTCAAGTATCATTATTATTACTGCATGTGTTTCTGGAAGATCCTTAAAGAAACACTCTAGCAAGGTTCAGTGCAAAAAGAGTGCTATTTGCATCTCTCTCTCTATAAATTTTTAACAATATATATTCACACCACAAAGTACTCCCTCTTTTCCTTTCTAGACTCAGGCTGCCTTGTTAATCTCTTATGAAAATGTGTCCAGTTTTATTTTAGAGTTTATTTTGTCCATCTATTATTACTTTTAAAAATATTGACCTATAATGTAAACTTTTATGGGATGGGGGGGGGGAGAAGAAAATATTATAAAATACAGTTTTGTGTATGTGTATGCATGACACATACACAAGTTACCATAACATACTAATTTACTAATGTCCTAGCAAATAAAATCTTTCATTTTGTCAAAACGGGTCTCGTACAGTGATGGTATGTTATTTTCATACTGTACTGAAGTTATTTGTATTTGTCAAATTTACATATTCTTAAAGATGTGTGTTGGATGTTAATGCCACAAACCTATAAATCACACTGGAATATTAAGAAGAATAGAGGACTTTCCCAAACATTTCCCCTGGGCTTTTGGTTGTGACACATTTCTCTCTCACTGTAAATTCCCCTAAGGGATGCCTCCAGAGACACCAACGTAGGAAAGGCAAAACTTGGTTCCCTAGTGTAGCTGCCAATGCTTACAGTGGGGAGTTGGTATAAGTAGTTGTACCACACCCTTAACTTCTCACTGCTGCCAATTGAAAAAGGGTGGCCTGGGGTGAGAAGCTGGGGAAGGTTGGAATATTCAATGAAAACTGAAAAGCTAAATGGAGCAGTGTTTTCCTAATGTCCAAACTAAACCACCGTTGCTGCAATTTAAGCCCATTGCTTTTTGTCGCATCCTCAGAGGTTAAGGAGAATATTTCCCCCCCCCTCCTTGTAACAACCTTTTATGTACTTGAAAACTTATGTCCCCTCTCAGTCTTCTTTTCTCCAGATTAAACAAACCTAATTTTTTTCAATCTTCCCTCATAGGCCATGTTTTCTAGACCTTTAATCATTTTTGTTGCTGTTCTCTGGATTTTCTCCAGTTTGTCCACATCTTTCCTGAAATGTGGCACCCAGAACTGGAAACTATACTCCAGTTGAGGCCTAGTCATAGAATCATAGACTTTAAGGTCAGAAGGGACCATTAGGATCATCTAGTCTGACCTCCTGCATAACGCAGGCTACAGAATCAGCGTGTAGTAGAGCGGAAGAATGACTTCTTGTGTCTTGCTTACAATATTCCTTCTAATACCCAGACTGATGTTTGCTTTTTTTGCAACAGAGTTATGCTGTTGACTCATATTTAGCTTGTGATCCACTATGACCCCCAGATCCTTTTCAGTAGTATTCCTTCTTAGGCACTCATTTCCTATTTTGTAGGTGTGCAACTGATTGTTCCTTCCTAAATGGAGTACTTTGCATTTGTCCTTATTGCCTTTCATCTTATTTTCTTCAGACCATTTCTCCAGTTTGTCCAGATCATTTTGAATTTTAATCCTATCCTTCAAAGCACTTGCAACCCCTCTCAGCTTGAAATTCTTTTCTTCTCTACTACTTTTAATCCTTTCAGTTTGGCACATAGAGATTTTTCCTGTACTTTGAATGGAGATGAAATCAAGTGTTTTAAACAACATTGTTGGCATCTTTTAGTCTGTGATAGACAGCGGGAATTGCAGCCTATGATGTAGATGGTTTGCAATGTCTCATGTGACTGACTAGTCCAATCCGAGATTTGCACGATATTTAGCAGTTATTGCAAATGTTTGTATCTTGGTTGGGAGCTGCTTGCTTCCTACGGGCTCTTTTCTCTTCAAGCTGTAGGAGCCAGCTTCTGTCATGGACTTTGATACCCTGATGGAGACGATGGTGCCACTTGTTATGATCATTTGCCAAGATTTCCCATTGATCAGGATCAATTCCAAACTCCTTCATATCTCGCTTGCATGTGTCTTTATAGCAAAGCTGGGACATCCTGTTGTTCTTGTTCCCTCTGATAGCTCCCCGTATAGCATGTGCCTGGGTATGCATCCATCTTCCAAACTACTCAGATGGCCCAGCCAGCGCAGTCATCTTTGCTGGAGCAGGGCGGTCACACTTGGTAAATTTGCCCTTTGAAGAACCTTTCCGTTGGTGACTTTATCCTGCCATTTGGTGTTGACGATTGCATCTGGTAAACCAATGGCTTCTGCAGGACCTCCACTAGATATAAAAGTTTACCACATTAACTAGTGGCTGTCCTTTCAGACCCCATCATTTTTAAAAAATGACTGAAAAGCTTTTTGATTGAATAAAAGAACAGTTTAAATCAGTGTACTAAATACTGGTTCTAATGTCTTTACACTTTACATCCAGTATATTGTCACTGTTTTAATGAGACATTGTCAAGGATCGGAGGTCCACAACCTCAATGCATATTTCTACCACAAGCGTAAAGCTTATCTGTGCAGGAGTCAGAGCTTTTGGGGGGCCTGGTCCCACACGGTGGATTGAACTCAAACAGGAACTAAGACCCATCACGAATCTCACCACCTTCCTCTCCACAGGTAAGGTGCACTTCTTCGACCTGCCTTCTCTAATATTAACACATAGCAGCATGTACATATTGTAAACCAACCATTTTACTGCACACACAATTCCCCCTCTGGGGAGATGATGAGAGAAAGAATATGCCACACATATAACAGATCTTAGCCATATCACTTAACTGGAAGACATTCAGACAGTATGATAATGAGGGCAGTAAAAGAACCTGTATAGAACAGAAATACCTCCATGATAATAAAAGCAGTCAGTACTCCAAAACATCAGATGCTATAATCTTAAAACCCAAGCTCTTCAGCTAGGCAAACTAACCTGAATGACTTCCTCTGACTACCCAATCTTTGGACTTCAACGGCAGAGTCCAGGGAAGGGTCTTGCGGCCTGCAGCATGCAGGGGGTCAGACCAGATGATCATAATGGTCCCTTCTGACCTTAAAGTCTATGAGTCTATGAGTCAATCACCATGCTTTGTTATGACCTTAGAAAGGACTGAACTGTATCAGTTTCAGGCCCCTGCAGCCTGCAGGGTTTGCCAGAAAGGACAAAGGGACAAATTATGGTGAAAAAACATTTTTGGGATTATCAGATTGACAGTCTTGAACTAATGATGCCTCAAAACTTTCATACTGTGGTTTACGTATCAAACAAACATATTGTGTGCATGGGATTCTGTCACTAAGAAGTAACTATTAATGCATACTCAAAGGACCAGCCCTTACTTGACATAGGGGAGCCCTGTGCCAGTCTAAATGACCCTGAAGATACTTTGTAGCTTTGTTGGGGACACACAACTCCCTTAAAACTCTTAGTGGCATGTACAAACTCTTCCCAATGTTTAAAAACCGACAATAAACTCCAGCTGCTGATGCTCGTAGATGCCCAAACATAGTAGTATGTAAAGTTTAATCTCCATATTTTTTAATGCTTTACTGTTCAGAAGAGATCGATGAAACATTTGAGAGCTGCAGGTGCACAGCCTCTTTGAAAATCAGGTCATTCACGTAGGTGCCTAATTATGCAGTTTAGCACCTAACTTTAGACACCAATATTTGAAAATTTCATTATGCAAACTCATTCAGAAGATGTAAAAAAGAGCTGCAATTTGGCAGTGAAGATGGGAAGAAAAGAGTTAAATTGAGAGCCTGTCTGGGATTTTTCTAAAGTACTCCCTCTTGCTTTTCCATAAGAATGCTTTGCTCTTCAGATCGTGTTTGCACTCCAGCATTACAAGGATTCCCGACTTTGACTTTTCTTCCTGCTTTGAGCACTGGTATTAATGACCATCCTGCTATCCCTTGATATCTTTAGGGAAATATTTCCTGGCTGTCTACTGAACAATAAAATGTGTAAACACTGAAAATAAACTCCATCTGCTAATGCTCTTCGACACCCAGCAACATGGCAGCAAGTAATGTTAATGACTTTTCAATCTCCATCTTTCCTTTACATACCATAGCTCACCTCCCTCCATTGGTACTTGTTTACATTGAAGGCAGCTTGATTTAATATAAATTGTAGCCATTTGGTAGTCTGGGGAAGTTTTACGGGGAGAAAGGGTGTGTACAGCTTTTATAATATGCATATAGGGTGATCAGATGTCCTGATTTTATAGGGACAGTCCAGATATTTGGGGCTTTTTCTTACATAGGCACCAATTACCCCCCACCCCTTGTCCCGATTTTTCACATTTGCTATCTGGTCACCCTATATGCATATCTAAAGTAAACGAACCCCAGCAAGTCTAGAGAAGCTGTGCAATGATGAAATGCCCATTCTACAGCTGCAAAGTGAATATAAAATGATTCCCCCAGCTACAAGCAGACTGTATTCCGGTTCTCATGGCCAGAAACGTACTGTACTGGTTGACCTTCCTAAAGCTGACCTGAAATCATCATGTTTCACAGATAACATATCAGATATCACTGCTCTACAGCCAAAATGCTTCTGAAATAAATGCTTCTGAAATAAACTTTACTAATTCTGGGTCACTGAGAACGAAAATGATGCTTAAAATTGTTGATTGGCTCTAGTTTTCAAGATATGCTATCGGGTCAGTACATATGACCCTTGACTTGGGAATGGCGGAGGATAAGTGAGTTATAAAGGGAAGGGATCTCAATTTAAACCAGAAATGACTAAAATACATCTTAGACTGGATCTATGAATAAATCTATGACTGGGTTTGGACAGTACTTGCTTTTTAGGCAAAACAATGAATGATGCAATCTGAAGCTGGTATTGCATCATACATGATATGAATTGCATCATGTTATTCCTAGAAGTCATGGATGATGCAATCATAACGAAGCTTACACCACTCTGCTGAACAAATTGCCCTATATCAGCTCTAGAAATCATACAGTGTCGTGCTCTCTTATTTGTCAGTCTTTGATTTTGCAAAGGGACACATTTCTGTTTAGCCAAAGTGAGCAGAGATGCCTCGTACTTGTGTGAACAGTGCAGATAACTTCTGCTATGTTTGTGGTGAAGTGACTTTTGCATCACAAAAGCACAGTATAACCACTATGGTTAAGAAAGCCTATCATCTTTATTTTGGCTGCAAAATTGGAGATCAGGACAAGAGGTGGGCCCCACACATATGCTGCAACACTTGTGCAACAAATCTTCGCCAATGGTTGAACAGGAAAAGGAAATCTATGCCTTTTGCAGTGCCAATGATTTGGAGAGAGCCAACAGATCATACCAGCAATTGTTACTTCTGCATGGTGCCTCCAGTTGGGAAAGGTGTGTCAAAGAAGAAAAAGTGGACTGTGCATTATCCAAACATTCCATCAGCTATACGCCCAGTACCCCACGGAGAAGGACTGCCGGTTCCTGATGCACCAGAATCATTCTCACTTGAGTCAGGCGAGGAAGAAGAAGAGGATGAAACTTCTGGTCCTGAACCATCAATGTCACAGGACCCACATTTTCTGCCATCCTCCTCCTCTGAACCACACCTCATAACACAAGGTGAACTGAATGACCTTGTCAGGGATTTGGAACTACCCAAGAGTAAGACAGAGCTGTTGGGCTCCAAACTACAGCAGTGGAATCTCCTGGCAGGTGATGTTAGGGTTTCCATGTTCTGTGACTGTCAAAAAGATCTTGTCCCATTCTTCTTCATGGAAGGTGATCTTGTAGCCTGCAACAACATCGATGCTGTGATGGCAGCCCTCAACATCGTTCACGATCCAGATGAGTGGAGACTGTTCATTGATTCATCCAAGACGAGTCTTAAAGCTGTCTTACTGCATAATGGCAATGTTTTGCCATCAATTCCAGTTGGTCATGCAGTCCATATGAAGGAAACCTATGACAACATGAAACAACTTTTGAGGTGCATAAACTATGACCAACATCAGTGGCAGCTTTGTGGTGATTTGAAGGTTGTTGCTCTCTTGCTTGGTCTGCAGACTGGATACACAAAGTACTGCTGTTTTCTCTGCGAATGGGATAGTCGTGCAAGAGATTCCCACTACATCAAGAAAGATTGGCCACTCCAACAGTCATTGGAGCCTGGGAGGAAAAGTATTCAGCATCCACCAATTGTTGAATCAAGGAAGATTTTGTTACCACCCTTACACATCAAGCTGGGTCTGATGAAGAACTTTGTCAAGGCCATTGACAAAACACAAGCAGCTTTCAAGTACCTCCGTTGAAAATTTCCAAGGTTAAGTGAAGCTAAGATAAAGGAAGGTGTCTTTGTTGGTCCTCAGATTCGTGAACTTCTTCGAGATGATGCATTTGTCCATGCACTGTGTGGCAAGGAAAAGACGGCATGGAAAGCCTTCCAGTTAGTGGCAATAAATTTTCTCGGAATCAACAAGGCAGACAACTACAGGTTGTTGGTGGAAAACCTGCTCAAGGCATACAAAAGCCTTGGTTGCAACATGTCACTAAAGATACATTTTTTGCACTCTCATCTAGATTTTTTTCCACCGAACTGCGGAGCAGCGAGCGACGAGCACGGTGAGTGATTTTACCAGGACATTGCAACAATGGAGAAACACTATCAGGGCAAATGGAGCCCATCAATGCTTGCAGACTATTGCTGGACAGTGACAAGAGATGCTCCATTTAATGAATACAAGAGACAAGCCAAGAAGCGTCGAGTAGACACTGAATAGGACTAAACTATGTACATAATAGCTTTTTTCCTTTTGTTTCATAATAAATTTTATTTATATATCCCTTTTGCTGATTTTTAAAGTGTTACATAAACAGGACAGGTGAAATATTATCATGTAAAGCAATCATAAACACACGAAAAGACCTAGGTTTACAATTTATGATTAAAACTCTACTATCTACACAATATACATAGACATAAAATGTAAAAACTTAAATATCTTAGAAACAGTAGCCAATCAGTTGTTTTAATTGTCATATTTGAATTCAGCACATCAAAATACATAATAAATAGCACATTTTATCTCTGAAGCAGACGACTTCTCAAAAATTGTAGACCAATGTATTCTAAGGTATTTAGGGGTTTTAGGTAAAAAAGGAAAGTAAGTTTTAAATACAGTGTTTAAATAGATGAAAGGCATGATCCCTCTGCAATGTGTGCAACTTTGAGATCTTATGTCCTTAATGTGTTAGGGCTTGTCTACATTTAAAACACTACAGCTCTAGTGCTTCAGAATAGACACTACCTATGCCGACTGGAGGGATTTTCCAGTTGGCATAAGTATTCCACCTCCACGAGGGGCGGTAGCCAGGTCAATAGAAGACTTCTGTCAATCTAGCACTGTCTACACAGGGACTTTGGTCACCTTAACTACACTGCTCAGGGATGTGGATTTTTCACACCCCCGATTCTCAGAGTTAACCAACCTACTTTTCTAGTGTAGACCAGGCCTAAGTTTCACACCACTCCTTACTTACCTATGCCCCTAAGAGGACTAATGATTATACATCACTTGGAAGATATGCACAGACTCTGTGATCACTGTAAATAGATGAAGCTGGTCAGGAATTTTTTTGACAAAATGTTTTTCATCAAAATATGTCAATTTGACAGAACCAAAACCTTTCATGGAAATGTATTGGTTTTGATGGAATTACTCATCAAAACAAGGGAGAGGGAGGGCTTTAAGGAACTCATCTGGGATGTGGGATACCCAGATCAAGTCTTTGCTCTGAACCGCTCTCTGTTGGGTCTTTGTTTCACAAATAATAAATAAATAAATAAATAAACAAACAACAAACAACAACAACAACAATAATAATAAAATAAAAAAAATCTAAAGCTCTAGTTTTTGTTCTGCACTAGTACAAAACAAAATTTCAAAACCTCAAATTTTTTCCCAAAATGGAACTACTGTTTTCTAGCCAGGCCTATTAATATGTAAAAGAAATGTAAATCTACTGTTTATTTTACATATGGATGGAAAATTAAGGTATCCCAGAAAGCAATGTTGAAAGATGCTGACATTTTAACAGTGACCGCTGTATTTGTAAAAATATTGGGATAAGTCTGTTGAACATACACTATGCAAAATCTGTTTTGAAAAATAATTTTAGAAATAAGTCAAAAGCACTTAAACCAACTTAAATTAAGGTTTTGGCAACAGTTATTCTTCTTGCCTTTAAAAGACCACAGACACTTTATTGCAAACTTTACAATATGAAATATATTTTATCTGAATCTGTTTGTCGTGTATGTTTGTTTACATTCTGGATTTTCTTTCCCATTACTGCTGATTACCAAGGGATCTATGTGCAAACTGAAACTCTTTTCTTATAAATTCACCCATCTTTCCTCCTGCTTTATCTGATCATTTTGCCATAACCTAATTTTGTTATACCAGAATTGTCACTAAAGTGAGTTGCCATTGTAAAAACTAGATTGTGAATGAATCAGTTAAAGGAACAAAATGATTTTAAATTGAGTAAATTATTATTTATAAACAACTCAAATATTCTGATAATTACCAAATTAGAGAAAACATACAGAACTGTATGAGATAGTTTACTGACGTTTCAGTCATATATTTTATTTCAAAGTTTGTTAGACTGAAGAAATTTGTTAAGGTTCATGCAACTCAGAATTTATAGGATTGCTGTTGTCTCACACAAGAGTTTGATGTAACTACATCATGCACACTGAAGAGATCACTAATCAGAAAGGAAGACGAGAGGGTGGGTGAGCCTAGAACTGACTGGAATTCCCCCCCTCCCCCATGAACATTTCAACTTTTCATTGAAAAAACAAAAAATTCTCAGTTTTTGGCAAACTGAAAACTGAAAATTTTTTGGCTTGGTGTTTTGGGTTTTCTCACGAAAGACTGGATATTTTCAAGGATATTAGACACTTTCCATGAATATTTTTGCTTAGTGGAAAACCCAATTTCCTTCAAAAAGAAAGTTTCTACAAAATGTTTTGACCAGCTTTAGGTGAGCCTAGGAGAGATGGATGTCTACTAATTATTCTCTAGGAGCTCCATCCTGTTCTCACTTCAGTCTAAATTACTAACTGGGGCATGTTCTTAATTGGGAAGAGAGAGCATATTTTTCACATCATTAGGAAATAAACTGTTCTGAGAATGATGTAATGGCATCAGCATTGCCTGTATAATGTATATTCCCTTGAGAAGTTACTTGCAAGAATTATGACATCCAAGATGTCAGCACTGGTTTAGATGCAAGTAAAGTGAACAAAATGCATGATGTACAGTACCAGTCATTATCTCTATGTTTGGATATTTGGATGAAATGTGCTGCTTTAATGTGGGCAGAATTTCTATCTAGAAAGTTTATTTTCTTAAAGAAAAAGGAGCATAAATCTGTGTTCTCTGTTTCACATCCTTCTTAAGGACTGATGAATTGGCACTGCAGATGTCATGTACAAGCCAGAAAGGGAAGTGGATAGAATCACCTCATCAGGGCAAAGCTGTCTTTGAAGTACAAAGTACAAATGTGGAAAAGAATACATACATTTTGGTTAAAAAGTGATGTAACCTGTTGAAGTCCCTAAGGCATAATGTACAAGTCCAACAGCATGCAGTCTCTATATAGTAGGAAGTTAGAATATTTTTCTGAAGAAAGTCAGACTTGCTGTACAAGATGAATTTCCTAGCAGCATCTGACATACCCTCAGAGCTACTCTATTTGATCATCAGTTCCCTTTCAGATCTTTTAATGGTCTGGAGAAGTTAAAAGCTAGAAGTGAAGTCATAGCTACTTGTAAGCTGATGGGTTCCCTCACCTACCCAGGAAAGAATAGGGCCATACCTATCTCTCTTTCAGGCCCTTGCCTGAAAGTTATCCCCCTGACACGAGCCTATCCCCTTGAGTCTCCACCCTGGAAAAAGAGCATACCCTTTCTTTTAAACCACTGCTGAATCACATGACAGGCAGGCAGTCCTTAAGATGGCTGTTTCACCCTGATGCACCACTCAAGGCTCCACAGGGCATTAAATGACAATGAAAGAGCAAAATACCAGACAAAGCTGTTGTTATGAAGCATTGGCTAGTTATAAATTGGGGAAAAACAGAACAGAACAACCCCTACACACTCTGGAAGGGTTTTTTTAAATCAAAAATTTATTTTCCAGTGAATCGTATTTCAACGAGATGCCCCTTATTTTTTCACAGTGGCCATGAATGTTTTGTGGAATGTAGCATATCAATAATATTTAGGATGAAGTTTGAGTTATAGCATTCTTTACCCCAATAATGCTCTTTAGACCTACTGTTTGTGGGCTAGTAGAAGCAAATCTAAGTATTGAAGTTAATTTCTTACAAAATAGCTGCTAGTTGACTGTGTTGACTTAATTTTCTCATTGATTTTATTGGAAGGCAGTCAAAGGCTGGCAGGATGAAGGGCTCCATAAACTGGGTTGCATACAACTTGAAGAGATAAATGTATTCTATTTCTACATCCCTCAGCATATTTGGAAAATATTCTATCATCTTTCATGCATTTTGATTACTATACACACTCATAGAATTCATCAGTCTAAAGATGACAGGGCAAGTTGCTAGAGCAGTTAGCATCTTGCTTTTCTGCCAGTACAGAGCTCCAGAGAAACTACTGAGCTACTGAACCTCACAAAAAAATTCCCATGCTCTGTTAGTATTGATGTCTGTGCAAGTGTTTACCTGAATTCATGAATTCTGCCCACCAGGTTTTGTGTGGATTGAAATATCTTCTATACAAATTTGAGAGTGGATGGGCTAACTAAGAAAAAAAAAAACCTTCCTTCAGATTGTCTAATGGGATTTACCTTACAGTGGCCAAGATCACGCTCCCCAGATCAATACCTGCTTCTGCCTATGCAGAAAGGAGGTTGTCAGCCATCCTAGGATCTTACAGATGACTTTCAGAGAACTCTATGTCAGGAGGGGAACTGCATTAACTTTCCTGCTGAGAGCTACCTTTCTTACAGAATGTCCTTCAGTGACATATATATCATGAAATATATAACTCACTTGGATACTATACAGAATAGTAGAATCCTAGCAGTTAAAGATGGAAAAGACTTAGACCTTTATCTTGTCCATCCTTTTGCCAATGGAGAATATTCACTGCAGTTTTTTTCTTGAGGGCTTTGTTCAGTCTTATTTTAAGAAACTCAGGAACCATGGCTTCCACAGCTCCTCTTAGGAGATGTTTACAGAGGTTACTAGACCTCAGAATTAGTAATGTTCCTAATATTCAGTATAAAATGTGCACTTATTTAAAACAAATAACTACGTATAGTTCATGAATGCTGGTTAATGTATTTTTATTTTTCATAAATTTATAATCATAACCATTTACAGTACCAAATACATATAACAAACACAGTGGCAATATGATATTTCCATTAGCCTTTGAAGTTTGCTGTTTTCTAAGACTAATCATTTACATTTTTCCAGTTTTGTCCATTATTTATGCTTCACTCTAATTATAATTAGTGTAAGATATAGAATGGCGTAGGACAGTATAAATCCATAAATGCATAGAGTGTTTAGAAGTTCCGGTTAGCCTGGGCTAGTTCCTGAACTGGGAAACCTATTCTGAGGAAAATTCAGTCTAGAAAATAGAGCAAAGAGAGATAGGGAGGCAAGCAGGCAGATAAAAGGAAGAAGCCTACCATACAACTTTCTGCTCTATCTTTGGGTGGGAAGCTCTTGAAAAGAAAAAAAAAATTAGGATCCTTACTTTATAACTTATTAACAGCATCTTCTACTGGTCTTTTTAGTCCATTAAAAGTATTGTCATCTTATATAGTAGAGTTCCTCTGTGGTTACAAGGCTCAGAGTAACACCTAGTTAACACAAAAAGAGTTTAGGGTTCAAGGTCTAATGAAAGAACTGCAGGAAGATGTTCCTGTGCTAAAATTTAGCTCAAGAAGATCATCAGAGGATGTGTAAAGGCAGAGATGATATTGTGTCTAATGCAGTCAAATATGGACTGGACAAAATAGACACTTAATTGGCATACAAACTTGTATTAGCAAGAGCATACACTAGATGACTTTAACAGGTCTTTACATCTTTTGTTTCTGCGATTTTGTGAGTGAGCAGTGGTGGAGAAAATGAAAGACATCCTACTCTTCCAAGCATACTGGAAAGCTCTAATCTGCATTACAGCCCAAACTATGATATATTTAACAGAAATTAGAGACTAGTAGCTGGATTCTGGGGTTTGCCAAGTTCACTTTGTTCCACCTGGATTTAGAGCAGCTGGAGATTTGCACTGGAGAATTTTCCCTGTGTAGGGGGAATCTCTGTCAGTGTAAATCTGGAGGAGGCTTTCATTGATCCTGTGTTGGAACCACCCTTACTTGGCAGAGGCAAAGGGAGGGAGGATACTGGGGCAGGGATGGGACATGTCAGGGGAGAATAGGGGAGGGAAGTGGTGTGGCAGAGCAAGGCTTCACTATTCCTTAGCCTCCACCATCATAAACCTGACACCTTTTTTACACTTAATCCTCTCATCATTTGTTCCAGCTCCACGGGGCAACTGGCCACAGGAAGAATTAAATTTCTTGGCATCAAGCACATGCTTGGTTAGTGAAATCAAGTAACCTAAATATTGGACAAGATCCATTTTGTGCTCAACAAAATATGGTTATATCCAAAATAAACTTATGAATGTCATTAATTTTCTATGCTTTCATTTTGCATGATTTCCCCTGACTTCCTGTGAAAACTACAACTTCTGGTTGCTGTTGATCAGTACAAGAGGGTATGTAAAATGACCCAATATTGTGAAACCTAAGAGTTTGAGGAAAACTTTGAGCAGTACTCAGGAAATATACACAAATTAACGTTTGTGATCATTTTCCTATCAATGTGACTTACCGGAGATATAATTACATTGGTGTCTACAGTGGAAGGGTGGGTCTCTATGGAGTTAAGACAGGATTGCACTATATACCCTGTTTGCTATTAAGATGATATGCAAAGACCCTCTGAACAAAATTGTGCCTAAAACCTTTATTCCCACATGCAACTGCACTTTATAAATAGATGTCTTTTACCCAAGCAAAATCTACTGTAGGAATATCAACATTTTAATTGTTTTTCAATAAAGATGTATACATCTTCCAAAAATGACCAGAAATAACTTAAAATGGACAACAAAAAATAATTGCATTCTTTCTTGGTAACCATTATATCTCCTTCCCAAACTTCTCATTTACAGTAAATGACTATATATAATAATTATTGGGCCAAATTCCTCCTTGGCATAACTCAGCTAAGGCAACTGAGTTACACTAAGAATGAATTTGGACCATCCTCCACTAATTGAAGAAAAGGTTACTGGATTTCCCATCCAGAGGTTTCAAAAAATACTTTTTATCTTCAGGGGCTCCTCTAAAATTACATACTACCATTTAGTGTTTAGTCATATACCCTGTATAGTAATCATAGTTTTAATTGCTGCTATTCATCAGTAAAGTGGATGCAAAAAAATGCCAAAAATCATCAAGAGGTTCAGTTCTCAGATTTTTTTTTTTTTTTTTTTTGAGAAAAGTGAAAGGAAAAACAGGACTTTGTTCCTCACAATGCAAACATTATGGATTTCTCAGCTATGCAGCTTTTACTCATTCCCTACTCCCCACTTCCCTTTCTCCGGTGAGAACCTATGTACTGTACCATTCAAATAGTTTTTCAACAGAGCTCTGTTTCTTAGCCAACACAGCAAAAGAGCAAATGATTCTGGGAAATGCCATTCGATGATATATTTCTGTGAATCGAAAACTACTTCAGAGGAAAAAAATTTGAAGGTAATAACCAAATGACTGTGCCAATGTTATTTTTTTTTACCTTTCTCTCTGATTTTTAAGCAGCTGTCAGTTGTATGTACTGTATCTCTGAATGAATTCAGAGGCATGTGTTATACTTGTTAACAGAATTTTTGACATCTTATTTTCTTAGCTAGTAGCTCTTTGTATGCTGCAATAATGTATGTTTTGTAATATGTTACAAAACATGTATTATGCAGTAATATTTCCCAGAGGGATCTGTAAAAGAGTGAACGTATGTCTAACAAAGTTTAATATGCCACGCTATGACAAAGTGGAGAGGGATTTTGAGACCCTAGTTTCAAACACTGATTGTTTAACAGGTTCAGTAAAAACTCTTCACACCTCAGTAATCATTAGACATTCTGGTTATCATTCATTTCCAGTTTGGCAGGAATGGGCAATGCAGCTATACATATTACATATTTGTATGTGTATATATATATATATATATATACACGCCCACACACACATATATAAAATGAATGATCGCCCAATTCATAAAGCTTCATGCAGGTTAATTTGCTGGATGTAGCCCTTAGGCTCTACAACAAGGTTTTAAAGAAAATGTTTATCTTACCAAATTATTGACTTTGTAGGTCTCAATATTTTTATCTTCCTACAATGTAATTTCATGGTGAGATAAATTTATCTCTGCACAATTTTCCTTTTAAATGGCTGTAATTGTAAGTAAGAAACCACATACAAGAAACTGTTCAATAAAAACTTTTAAAATGTCTGACTTTTTAAAATAACATTAAAAAAGACATTGTTCTTAGTGAGTCCCAAATTCAAATTACATTTCACAGTCCAAGAAAATATTAAGAAGCTGCCAAATTTGTCCACATAAATCCCAAAGATTGCATCTATTTTCATGATGTATATTGAGGAAAGAGAGAAACCATATTTACCTTACTAGTAGAGCATGTAGACTAATAGTCTGGTTTTTAACTTGTTCAAAGGAGCAAGTTTTTTTTCAGAGCTATAAGAATGAGAAAATCTGTAAAGAGGGGATTGCCAGCTGAGGTCAGGGTAAATTCCTGTCCCACTTGTATAATATTGAACAATTAGACAGTTTTAGTATGAGATCCCCTCTCCCCTTTTCCCAGAGCACATGGTATAGACAAGACTAAATTAAATACCGGATGATCCATCTATCTCAGTATTCTGTGTCCAAACAGCAGTTAGATGCTTCAGAGGAAGGTACTTATTGTGGGAGGAATGGAAGGGTAATGTGTTGCTAAGCCCAGGCAAACTAACTAAACAATGTGCGAAAGGACATTCTTCTTGCACTATTCCTGATGCAGCAAAAACAATGCGGCACCATGAAAAACTGAGTTTGGAAGATTGCCTAATGAAAGCTGTAGATAAGTTTCAGAAAGCATTTGTACTTTTGTATGCTGCTCTGAAGTGAACAACTGAACCCAATGTGATCTGGCCATTACTACTGGTACGAAATTTATTGTGACTGTGAACATTAATATTGGTATTTATTTTCTGGGAGGTCTCCTAGAATTTTTATTTTGGGCTAGATTTTACCTTTAGGCAAACCTCTGAGTATGGAGCAGCATGTAGCTACAGTGCCCTGGGGGAACTCCAGGAAGGCATTGTGCCTCAGAAACACAATTCCTTTGGAGCTCTCTGTGACAGAGTAAGATATGGCTGGATTACATTTGTGAACTCCATTTTGTATTAGGACCTCCATTTTGTATTACATGCTAAACACATGTCTAACCTTGCCAACAAACAAGGCAAGGTTATTACAGTGTATTCCAGAGATTACCCCACCAACTAGATGTCAACCATGCTCCCTGAAAGACTATCACAGAGAAGCCATCTGTAGAAGGGTGGACTCACCGCGGTCTCATCCCCTTGTGTCTAGGTGAGGCATAGCAGCTCTCTCCTCTCTAGCATCCCCTGGCCTTGCAGTGGTCTGCCACTTCTTATGACTCAGCCCTCTGGACAGGTCACATTTTAGTCCCACCTCTTCCAGGTTAAGAGAAAGTCCAACAAACAACAGTCTTATGTCCTTACAAAAGGTCTTTAGCCTCAGTTCTGGGCCACATGATCCTCACACTCTCCTCTCATAGCTCTCAATTGTCCTTACCTCCTTCTGAGGGTCATGTGGTATAGACATCCCAGTGGCTGGTAGGAACCCAGGCCCGCCCACTACACTGGGTTCCAGTCCAGGGACCCTATAACCAGGAGCTAAGGTCTTTTGCTTCAGACCCTTTGCTGTTACTTCTCTGGACTTCTTTCTACCATAGCCTGTGTCAGAAGGCATCCCCCATAGCCTTCCTAAATTTACGCTTCTTTTAGGAACAGGACTTGTGGGACTCTTTGCTGGAATCCCTCAAGAAATCCCAAACCAAAAGTATAATTAGGGCCTCTGTTTTTCACAGGTTATTATTTTCATTTTTCAGGGGTTATTTTTAGCAATTTTTGAGTTCTATGCAGATGTCCAAAAATCAGGGTTTTTGCTTTAATATAGTGTAATTAGAAGATTGTTTTTTTCTGGTATTTCCCCACATTCTTCTCTAAATAGTATCTACTTCAATATTTATTATATCTATAAAAATGACATATCTTAGTTTAAAGCTTTGTATCCAATCCAGCTGGTTGGGCCAGAAAACTGCCTTAAAAGAAAGACTGCTCTGAATGTTTTCTGGGAGAGGAAAGGAGAAGAAAGCCATCCTGCAGGAAGGTCTACATCTGGCTCCTCAAGTTTCCAAGCTTAAACCCTGCAATTCCCTTTCTCCACCACTTTAGTGCTACCTCCTATTTCTAATGCTGATTATCTGAATGGTAATAGACAGGAAGTCT
The DNA here is from genome assembly GCF_013100865.1 of Trachemys scripta elegans. Classification (NCBI taxonomy): domain Eukaryota; kingdom Metazoa; phylum Chordata; order Testudines; family Emydidae; genus Trachemys; species Trachemys scripta. The sequence continues at coordinate 225,064,488 of NC_048299.1, read as the reverse complement.
GAGAGAGAGAGAGATCAATGTGCGGGGGACAGGAGGGAAGAGAAAGAGGCTCTTGAAGGGATTATTCCATAAAACTGAACAGCTGGGAATAGACTGCCCTGTGGGGGACACGGAGGAGAGAGGGAAAGGAGTAAGGCATTGGGAAAATTTGGAAGGGGGGAGATCATAAATGGGAACTAGGGTAGGAGGCTGTACTAAGAGGGAGACTTCATCTTAGTGTTTGGGAAGGAAACAGAGGTGACTGGAAGGAAGACACTGCAGTGCCGCCAACCCCAAACATTCCAAAATCATGAGCATATGATTGTATAAAATAATGGTTGTTTTTTTTTAATTCTTTGGGTACATTCTGGTTTCTGAGCCCTTAGGGTACACTTAGTTTATGTTTTGAGTCTTTTCTCTCATACCCCAAGGGTTAGAAAATTACTTTGTCTTCACATGAAAGCTGAGATTCTCAGTCATAGGACTTCAGGAGCTGGGGCTTTAAGTACAACAAATATGGCAAGACTCATGATAAAATCACAAGAGTTGCCAAGTCTGTCAGTAGGGGATTCTAACATGTTAGGAGCCTGAACCCCAATGCCATTGTACATATCCAGTGTGTTTCCAGAAGCCCAAACAAACTGTTGTGTGACTGTTAAAAGTGCCAGGCCTCCTTTCCAATCAACCTGCCTCCCAAATGCCTAATTAGACATTACAAACTCTGAGACAGGTGAAGATTTAAAGTTCAGTTCTACTCTGAAAAGGGATTATGTAAAAATAGCAATTTTTGTTCCACAGATCTTCTCCCTTGTGTTCTCAGTCAGATCTGATTCCTTTAGTGACAACAAATAATTCATGGATTTCCCCCTTCTCCCCCTGCTTTTTTTAATCTCCTGTTATTCCCTCTGAGCCAAGGCAGAGAGGAGAGAATGAGTTGGATTCTATCCCTTCTGCATCATCACCAACAGACTTGTTCCTATTGTGTTCGGTGATCACTCAGTGCTTGAGGTGCTTGGAAGAGCTCTGCTTTATTCTGGATCTGGGTCCAGCTAGCTGTGCATAACAAGAAGAGCTTCACAGAGGCATGCCCAGGATGTGTGTCTGGGAAGCTCAGCCCTGAGAGGTACAGCCCCCAGTACCGCACCGATCAATTACAGCTGTGCAGACAAGTTATTGAGGACAGTGGTTTTGCACAAGTGGCAAAGTGGGATGAGCCTTTCACTTGTGATTGGGCACAGGAAAGAGAGTCCAGCTCAACTGTCAGAGAACAGCCTGTATTTACATAAGAAAAAAAAATCAATTTTACTTGTAAATGGAACATATTTTGTATGGAAATCATTGAGAGACAATCAGCGTGGAACCTCATGGTGCCATTTTTACAGAGTTGCTTTTCCAGAATAGAAACACATTTTAATGAGATTGGGATAAGGCCCATTATTTCTCTGCTTTATCTTCCCTAATGGTAACATTTTTACTGTTTTCTGCTATAGCATATCCTAAAATTATAAGCTGTATAATGCATTCAAAGGGATTTTTTTCACATTACTGTACTTAGCTGAGAATAGTTTTGATCCGCTTCTGTTTCTTTCTTTTCTTTTAATCTTTTTTGTATATCAAGCCATATAAAATAATGATTTGACTGGGAAGAAGTTTCTGCATGATATGACTTCCTGTAGCTCTAATAAATGTAGGGACAATTACAGGTGACATTTCTGACACTGAAAATAGCTATTATCTGCAAGAAGCATGAAGCTATGGCATTCACTTTGTAAGTACATTTTAGAAACTTCAAAAGTGGATGCAAAGTTTGCATCCTTATTTAAATGCTAACCGTAGAACCATCAAATACAGACTGATCGCCACTTCTTTAGATACACAGAAGGCAATTTGTAAGGTAAGATTTTCCTTTTTTGCCAGATCAATTGCAGTTGCCAAAATGAACATCTGTTAGTTTGAATTGATCCTTAGTGTGTTACAGAGGTTGATTTCCCACACATGTTTAAATAATTAGCAGCTTCAAAACCAAAACTAATCAGGCAACTCTTTTGGTTCCAGTCCACCGTGCCTTCATGGCTATCTAGTCTACCACTGTCTTCAATCGAGATATTTATCCAGCATAGTAATTGGGGGCTGCTGTAAATCTCTTCTATCAATAGCAATGTTTGAAATATGTGCCTTGCCCTCCTGCTGTTCAAGCATTGCAAATTGGCAAATTATATGTGACAGACTGATTATGATTCGTCCTTTTCATGATGGGAAAATGTTTTTCCTCACCATGGGAAAACAGCATTTGAGTTCATCAAGAGATCATTCTAAGCCTGGTTAGCTGTTATCTTGGAAAATGTTAGACTGTTTTAACATGTGGCTATAAATGTCTTCCATTATATTATTCTGTAATTGATATAACCATCTCCATTTATTAATACATTGTTATATAAACGTTATAAAAAGCCTGTAATTGTATATTAGGCATGATGACTGTATTAATGACTGGTATGTCTCCTAGACTAGAGGAAAATTAAAAATATGTGGAGTTGAATTACTGCTTCCTTCCCCCACCCTCCTATCCCCAGGCTGGTGTGTTACAAAAGGGAGAACTTTCAGGGAACAGTACCCCACCCACCCACCTATGGCTTGAAGGGGAAGTGGCCAGCTTGCTGTCAGTAATTGTGATTGCAGCCCCAGTGGGAATGCTTTGGATGCTAGGAGGGCAGTGCTGGGGGAAAGGTTGGCTACACTTCAACATTTGCAGCAAAGGGCACCCCTTCCCAGGCACCCCCCAGGCCTGTTTCTGTACTATGCCTGTTGGAAAGCACACTGGCTCTTCCCCCTCCTCAGTGGGGTTCAGGATCATGAGAACCATAATTGAGCCCCTAAAATATAGCTGTTGTCTGCCATTTGGGGGTTATTGACAAAATGTCCCATTTTGTAACATTGCTGGCTGCATGCAATGATATAGCATATGCTCTGAAAAAGAAAGAAAGAAACTCTATTAGCCATCTCTCTCTTTCACAAATACTGCAGTTCTGTAAATCGCTTGGCTAACCTGGATCCTAGTGAGCTAATACAATGAATAGCATACTCAAAACCTCATTACTCACCATCACTTGCACGTAATACAGCAATAGTAGATATTTTAGGATACTATTAAAAATTCACATTTTAATATTTGTAAAATAATCTGTTTAGGACTACATGTGTGAATAACTCATTGAATTAACTAAGCATATTTTTGCGGCCATCATAATTAGTTAATTATCAAATAATTATTCATTGTCCATAACACACAGCTGTCTGCAGACTAAGCCTCAGCAATTGCAGCTAATCACGTATTCCATGCTGAATCCTGAGTCTCAGTCAAAGCACTCCACTGTAAATTTGCCTTCCAGCAGTAATTTGTTGGATACCTGGCTTTACATGATGCTAACACCTGAGCAGGACATAGTCATATTTGAGTCTGTTTAGATGGGCCTCTTAGGGTATGTCCACACAGCAATTAAACCACCTGTGGCTAGCCTGGGTCAGCTGACTCAGACTTGCAGGGTTCAGGCTGCAGGGCTGTAAAACTGCTGTGTAGACGTTTGGGTTCAGGCTAGAGCCCAAGCTCTGAACCATCCAATGGGGAATGGTCCTAGAGCTCAGACTGCAACCCAAGTCTGAATGCCTACACTGTAGTTTTACAGCCCCACAGCCCAAGCCCTGTGAGTCCACGTCAGCTGATTCGGGCCAGCCACAGGTGTTTAATGGCTAAGGCTAAGATTGTTTTGTGCATATATTTAGTGAAAGTTACTGGCAGGTCACAGACAATAAAGGAAAATTCACAGAAGTCGGTAACCTATCCACAACTTTTATTAAAAATATGCATGACAAAATGGGGAGCTGTGGGGTCCCCCCACCATCCCAGGGGGCCCCAGCTTGGAGCTGCGGGGTTCCCCCCGCCTGTGGCTCTGAGCTCAGGGCACCCTCCCTGCGGCGGTCAGGAGCTCCCAGGGGCCGTTCCACCCACGACGGCCAGGAGCTCTGGGGTACCCCTGCCCCCTGCAGCATCTGGGAGCTCGGGACCCTCACAGTTCCCAGCCACCATAGGTGGCGGGGGACCCTGCAATTCCCAGGCACCATGGGCTCAAGTCATGGAGGACTCTGGAAGTCAGCTTTTAATTTAGCTTTTAATTTTATTTTTATATGTATAAAAATGTGTGTGTGTGAATATCTATTCAATAATATCAAGTATCAGGGGGTAGCTGTGTTAATCTGTATCCCCAAAAACTACAAGGAGTCCAGTGGCACCTTAAAGACTAACAGATTTATTTGGGCGTAAGCTTTCGTGGGTAAAAAACCCACTTCTTCAGATGCATGAAGTGAAAATTACAATGTAGGCATTATATAATGATACATGAAGAGAAGGGAGTTACCTTTTGTCAATAACCCCCAAATGGCAGACAACAGCTATATTTTAGGGGCTCAATTATGGTTCTCATGATTCCTGAACCCCACTGAGGAGGGGGAAGAGCCAGTGTGCTTTCCAACAGGCATAGTACAGAAACAGGCCCGGGGGGTGCCTGGGAAGGGGTGCCCTTTGCTGCAAATGTTGAAGTGTAGCCAACCTTTCCCCCAGCACTGCCCTCCTAGCATCCAAAGCATTCCCACTGGGGCTGCAATCACAATTACTGACAGCAAGCTGGCCACTTCCCCTTCAAGCCATAGGTGGGTGGGTGGGGTACTGTTCCCTGAAAGTTCTCCCTTTTGTAACACACCAGCCTGGGGATAGGAGGGTGGGAGAAGGAAGCAGTAATTCAACTCCACATATTTTTAATTTTCCTCCAGTCTAAGAGACATACCAGTCATTAATACAGTCATCATGCCTAATATACAATTACAGGCTTTTTATAACGTTTATATAACAATGTATTAATAAATGGAGATGGTTATATCAATTACAGAATAATATAATGGAAGACATTTATAGCCACATGTTACAATAATTGATGAGGAGGTGTCAATTCCAGGAGAGGCAAAGTTGCTTTTGTAGTGAGCCAGCCACTCCCAGTTCCTATTCAAGCCCAAATTAATGGTGTTAAATTTGCAAATGAATTTTAGTTCTGCAGTTTCTCTTTGAAGTCTGTTTCTGAAGTTCTTTTGTTCAAGTATGGCTACTTTTAAATCTTATAGAATGTCCAGGAAGATTGAAGTGTTCTCCTACTGGCTTTTGTATGTTACCATTCCTGATGTCTGATTTGTGTCCATTTATTCTTTCATGTAGCTTTGTGACTTTGAGCCCTGCGAGTTGCGCTCAAACTAGTGCATGACATTGCTACCAATATAACGTAATGACACATGTAAATCCCACTGTCATTTTCTGGTTTTGCTTCTTGGTCTAAGATTGCAGAGGAGATTTGAGGAGACAACACTGAGGCATTTGTAGGAAAGCCAGATAGGTCACTGGGGAAGTACTCTTCTGTCTGGTATATTTCCAATGCTCACTTCCACTACAGTTGCCATTTCAACTGTAGAATTTTTCAGTTGACTAAATTAAGCCTGACCATATGTAACTAAATGTAATTGGGGAGTTCTCTGCTGTCATTTTGAAAACTACATGTTCAAAAATAGTAGCATAAAAAGTGGAAATAGATCATGTTTTCCTGGGAATATTCTATTGATTCAGTGAAAATTAATGTATCTTTACAATATACAGCAACATCAAGTGGCTTTTAACAGCTTCTGATATTTAGCATTTGTGTAGAAAAATCTTCTTAGGACTAACTCCTTTTTTATATATAGCTTACAATTTCTATCTTGGGACTGTCTAGCCATTTAACTCCTACCAATGTAGAGCTTTCATAGTCAAGAGTGCCAATAGAATGCTAAGCAGATACTTTGTACTCCTATCCATTTTCAACAGCACACCAGTTTATCCCCTTCCCTAGCCCTCTGCTGAGTGGAGAAGGTGGTCTTTAGATTATCCAAGCTGTTCCCTGTGCTGGGGAATCTCAAGTTGCCCATCCGAGGCAGTGGTACTGGAGTGGCACAAAGAGCCAATAGTCTGACCTGTAGTTCACTGTGTTTATTTGAAAGGGGAAACTATAGTGAGGGTCTACTAGCATTCACAAGTTAATTAAGATATAATACATAAAAGTGAAATATCCATTGCAAGTATCAGAGGGGTAGCCGTGTTAGTCTGAATCTGTAAAAAGCAACAGAGGGTCCTGTGGCACCTTTAAGACTAACAGAAGTATTGGGAGCATAAGCTTTCGTGGGTAAGAACCTCACTTCTTCAGATGCCAAAGAAGTGAAGACGACGTGAGGTTCTTACCCACGAAAGCTTATGTATCCATTGCAAGAACTTTTCAGGTAACAAAAAAAAAAAAAATCTTCCCTTAAAGCAAAGCTTTTATTATTGTTCTTTTTCAATGCAAGTGATAGAGGATGCTCTCAAGGAGATAAAAATATTTTTTCTTTTTCTTTTCTATGCAACAGATCAAAAGAAAATTGGGCCAATGTCAGATTTAATGAGCCATGTTGATGGGATGCATCCTGACAAAATTAATGCATCATTTATAAAATACTTCATAGGAAAATGATATAGTGAATCACATATTACTTTGATGTCTTGCAGCCCTCCAGCTTATTAATATTTATACAATGAGTGCAACAGTTACAAATGATAATCCCATACAGGCTGATGGTTGAAAGAACACAGTTTAGGATCATCATCAATGCTATAGTTACAATAAAAGCTGCCAAGTCTGGGATTGGAGTTCAAGCCCTGGACTTGGACCCAGATTCTCTAAGTTTAGAGTGCTATAGGGACAATGCACTCAGTCCCCAGAATCCTGTCTTGCTTTGCCCAGCCCAAGTGGTTTCTTAAGACTCTGGATGGAGACACATCCAGCATTCAGAAGGACAGGTCAGTCCAATGCAGGTCCTCTGTAGAAAGAAATAACGACTAAATTGTGTCCTCATCTTACACAGCCGAATGGGGAAATAATTTCTCCACAAACCCTCTCTGCAGCTGTGTAAGCCCTATTTGGATCCTGGCTCTAGATGCTGTGCATTTAACATTACACTTTCCCTGCCTTCTGCCATGCCCCAAAGATGATAAGTGAGTAAAGAGGGGGCAAGGAGCAGGCAGAGCCATGCTTGCCAGAGAAGCTTGTTGGACATATGGGTGTGAGTATGCTGCATCAGTCCTCTGCAAGTCCCCCGTAAAAAAGGGAATAATGATGGCTAGATTAGTATAGTATATAGAATAGTAGAGCAGAAAACTACTGACCGGGTGTGACTTGGATCATCATGCATAGACGGGGCAATCTTACTCTGTCACTGAAAATTAAAGGCTTCTGCTCTTATTATATAGTGAATAGGAATTTTGCCATTCATTTCAATGGGAGCAAGATTAGAGACCAACATTAATTTACTTTTGGAGGCAACTTCTTCAAGACTTTGGCACAACAGCATCAAAAACTTGTAGTCATTGTTTATTGCTCCCCAGCAACAAAAGATGTGTTTTTAAATGAGGGAGGGAAGCATTGAAACTGATAATCCAGATATAGGCATGTTGAGATCCAAAGCTCATCCCATCTGGTTTATCTAAGTGGCTTACCTAATCCCAATGTCTGGTAGCATCAGCAAAAGAGAGTCAAAGGAGCAGTTTTCCAGGCAAAGAGTAGTCAGTTTCAGAAGTATCAACACAGATAGACAGCTTTAAGGCAATTCCTCATTAATCCATACAATTCATGGCAGTTACTCATTGGTGAAAGATTACTTTTTCTGACAAAACACTGAAATCCTGACGAGGTAAAACTTGATCCAGATATCTAGGCCGGATTAACCTGCAGCCTGCACAGGACTTTGAAGAGGCCTTTAAGTCACCTTACACTTCCCTGATCATCAGGCAAACTGCTGGCATCATTTTAAGCAGCCTAAGGGACTGTTCTAAATTACACCCCATAGGAACCAACCCATCAGCTGGTGACTCACTGAGAAAACTGCATTCTGGCACTACCCTCTCTTATCCAGCATCACTCCCTACATCTGCGAGGAATTGGGGGTGTTAGAATTGGCTACAGAGGTTTTATGTGACCTGGGGATTCACACTATATCATGGAAATCCCTGGTTGCCCTGTTAAGGCAGCTTTCTATACCCTTTTTACACTGCTAGAGTAGTACAAAGGGGATGGAGCTGGGGAAGGCATCTGACATTTAGATTTAATTAAAAGAGAATCAGTTTAGTCCACTAATGCTCAGGAAAGCCCAGTATGGGCCAACACACTGGTAAGTGTTTTTTTAACCTTTTATTGTTTATGTTTAAATGCCACTCAAAGTTTTGGATAACTTAAGCCAATTTTAATTTAAAAATGCAATAGAGTTTGCATACTAGCATTTGAAATGCTTGGATTAGATGCCACATTTTTCAAGGTGCTCCCTTTTTTGTTGTGTTACTATATATTTTTACAATTCTCTCTATATACCTTGACAGCATTTCACTGGTGCCTTGGTAATGTTTGATTGTATATAGCAGAACACATTTTGACAGAATGACAAATTCTGTCCTCGCTTAAAAAATCAGTGGATTGAATAGGGTGTAAATTTGAAGAAATTACAGTTCAGTGTATATGGTTTAGACTGAGAATCCCTATGGACACATCTGAAATTCCTGTAATTTACACTCCCCTGCCCACCGTCCCTTTCCCCTTGGTATGCAACTGTATATATGTTTAAAGTCTAGAGGATGAGAAAAGAAGGAACATTGTGCACAACATGACAGCTGTGTACACGGAGAAAAATAAAAGATAGAAGTGGAACCTGTTTCATTCCATCATCAATCCACTGCACTTCCACGTTCACTTCGCAGCAGCTTCAGTGTATATGTTCACCCTGTTTTCTAGGTGTCTACAGCAGCAGCTCATCCTTAAATTGGCCTAATTGGAATCTTATTTTGCCTCACTTATTTTCTCACTCCTGTCAGGAACACTTGGTGCTGGCATGTGTTGCAATGCTTGGGAGGAAAGTCTTATTTCAAACAAACCCATTGACTTTTCAACTTCTGTTACCACAGCTTTCAAAATCTAATTTACCCTTCTGGGGCCCTCCATCATTCCAGAGCAGAGACTGGACAAAAAGAAAATAATTTCTTCACTTAACAGAAAGAAAGTCTATACTGCCAAAACAAAACTAGTCAGACAGCTAGCTTAAAATTAACAGGCCCTGCTGACTGATTCCTTTTGGGGCTTTTCAACAGTCCGGTGACAGTGGGCTGTGAATACAGATAAATGAGAGGTCAAGCAATCCTTCATTTTTCTAGAGGCTTATTTTGCCCACAGATAAGGAATTGAAGACGGAAGTAATATTTGAGACCAGTCTGTAAGACAACAAGGAAAGGATAACAGCAATAAAAGCTCATTCTCACAGTCCCACCCTCATGAAAGGTTAGCACTCCCCCTTAGCCTACATATTTTGTCTGCTGCAAAAGAGTATACAAACAAAGACATTACCTGGCAACCAAAATTACAATGCAAATACTAGCAGAAAGTTACAAAGACATCACACCTACCAGCCAGATTTTACAGATGTTTTACAGCCCACTTACTGCAGAGGAGTTTTCTGTGAATTCATAGTTAATTTCTGTAAAGAGCTTTGCAAGATATAAAGCGCAATAGAAAGAGCAAATATTGGTATGTAACAAAAATTTGCTAATATCCATTCTTTTAAAAGAATGATTGCCCACACACTAACTTTATTTAGCCAGGTCTGGCTGCAGACAAATTAATTTCCTTATATGTACAGTAGCTTTCCCTCCCGTAGGAAAGGTACGTTCTATTTTATTTTTATTCTCCTTATCCCATACTTATCCAAGAGAGAAAAGGACAGAAACCAGAAATGCACTGGAATTTTTGTTGGAGACTACTACTATATAGTGATACTATCTTGTAGACTTTCTTTTCTTTTAGTAACTAGTCAAAAAAATCACATAATTACATTATATATAATTATATATAAATGTAATTATGTGATATATATATATATATATATATATATATATATATATATGAAAAGCACTGCTTCAGCTTCAACAGACAAAAGTCAGGAAATTCAGATTTAAGTTGGAAACTCTGTCCTTAATCCACACTCTTGTTCTAGATATTGCAAGGGTCCCAAACTTGAGAGATTTATCAACCACATATGTGACAAGACCTTGGTACTACAAAACTGCTTAAGGAATTTCAGTCTTATTAATTTTAAATTTCCTGGAAATTGTCCATTTAAGCCTTACACTTCACTGTGTAAAAAATAAAGTTGAGTTACAAAAAAACAAAAGAAAATAAGGGCTGGTCTACATTGAGAAGTTAACATCGGCATAGTTACATCTCTCAGGGATGTGAAAAATTCACAGCTGAGAGACATAGTTAAGCCGATCCAACCCTTAGCTGTAGATATTGCTTGGTCGATGGAAGAATTTTGTAAACATAGCTACTGCCTCCTGGGGAGGTGGATGATGGACCTCTCCACGCTACTGCAGCGTTTTAAGTGTAGACATAGCCAGGGGGGTAAATATTCTTAGCCCTGGTCTACACTATGAGTTTAGGTCAAATTTAGCAGCGTTAGATCGATTTAACCCTGCACCCATCCACACAACAAAGCCATTTTTGTCGACTTAAAGGGCTCTTAAAATCGATTTCTTTACTCCTCCCTGACGAGAGGATTAGCGCTGAAATTGACATCGCCGGGTCTAATTTGGGATAGTGTGGACGCAATTCAACAGTATTGGCCTCCGGGAGCTATCCCAGAGTGCTCCATTGTGACTGCTCTGGAAGGCACTCTCAACTCAGATGCACTGGCCAGGTAGACAGAAAAAGCCCTGCGAACATTTGAATTTCATTTCCTGTTTGGCCAGCATGGCAAGCTGATCAGCACAGGTGACTGTGCAGAGCTCATCGGCAGAGGTGACCATGGAGTCCCAGATTCGCAAAAGAGCTCCAGCATGGACCGAATGGGAGGTACTGGATCTGATCGCTGTATGGGGAGATGAATCCGTGCTATCTGAACTCCGTTCCAAAAGACGAAATGCCAAAATCGTCCCAACAGGGGCTGCTAACAGGGAGTTTCGCAAGGGAGTTCTCCAGGTGAAGGAGGAGCAATACAGCACCCTTTTGGGGTAAGTGACTGTCTGTAGTGTGTGTTTGTTTGTGTTTGAGGGTTACTTGCTGTGTGCTGAGCTTGTGTTTGTCAGTCTGTTTGTTTGTTTTGGTTGTTTGAAGGACCGTGTGCTGTGGCTGGCAGTTGGAAGCTGTGAGCTTTCCAAAGGAAGGTTTGAAAGCTAGAAGCCTCTGGTAAGTGGCTGAGCCTTCATCAGTGGGCGGGGCATTCATACAGGCCAGGGCTTTATAAAGCAGCGCACAAGCGACCAGGGAGCTTTGCGACCAGGGGCTGCTAACAGGGAGTTTCGCAAGGGAGTTTGGAAGGGGGCGAGGGTCCCTTGCCAGTTCCATCTGTTTTCTCTTGATTCCCCTTAATACCTATAAAGCAACTACATTCATAACTTTTTGCTTAAACAACCCTTTCAGCTGACAGGGGGCTGCAGACGGGAGTTTGACAGAGGGAGGCTTACGATGGTTAGGAAGACCCGCAACACCTGTGCCAGCACTGCTACTGTCTCCTCCACCTGTGCCTGTAGCCAGACAGAGCGCCTGAGCATGGATGCCTCTACCCAGATCCTGGTGTGGTTTTGCAAAGACTGTAACTTGCAATTTCCACTTACTGATATCCAGGCTGCGGGGATCATCCAATGTGAGAGGTGCCTGCTGGTGGAATCTCTCAGGCAGCAGGTGGGAGAGCTACAGGAGGAGGTGGCTAGGTTGAGGAGCATCCGAATCCACGAGCAATTCCTCGACAGTGTCCATGTGGAGACAGCTGAGGTAGCTGTCCCAGTACACAGGACTGCTGATACACCACTGGTGGAGGAGGAGATGGCTCAGGGTGGACACTGGCAGCTGGTTACTTCTGGCAGCAGGCAGTGCTCCACCCTTGCTCCGAACCCTCCTGCCGTGGTTATAGGTAACCGTTATGCTCTTCTTGATACAGGAAAGAAGGAAGCACTCCCTACAGTAAAGGAGGAGAAGCCTCGTACCCCTAAGGCTGGAAAGTCTGCTGCCACCACTGCGAATAGGAAACGTAGGGTAGTGGTGGTCGGAGACTCTCTGCTGAGGGGGACGGAGGCGCCCATCTGTCGCCCTGACATTTCATCTCGGGAGGTATGCTGCCTGCCGGGGGCCCGTATCCGAGACGTTACGGAGGCATTGTCGAGGATTATCCAGCCCTCTGACTACTACCCCATGCTACTCATCCATGTGGGCACAAATGATACTGCGCGGTGTGACACTGAGCGGATCAAGAGTGACTACAGGGCTCTGGGAGTACGGGTGAAGGAGTTTGGAGCGCAGGTGGTATTCTCTTCAATTCTTCCTGTCAAAGGTAGGGGCCCGGGCAGAGACAGATGCATCATGGAGGTGAATGCCTGGCTGCGAAGATGGTGTCGCCAGGAGGGCTTTGGCTTCCTAGACCACGGGATGCTATTCGAGGAAGGACTGCTAGGCAGAGATGGCGTTCACCTTTCGAGGAGAGGAAAGACCCTATTCGGACACAGACTGGCTAACCTAGTGAGGAGGGCTTTAAACTAGGTTCGACGGGGACAGGTGAGCAAAGCCCACAGGTAAGTGGGGAACATGGAGAACGGGGAGATGGGTCGGAAACGAGAGGGAGTGTGGGCTATATTGGCAGAGAGAAAGGAGAGTCAGGACAAAACTGGGAGGAAAGATCAAACCAGTATCTTAGATGCCTATATACAAATGCGAGAAGTATGGGGAATAAGCAGGAAGAACTGGAAGTGCTAATAAATAAATACAACTATGACATTGTTGGCATCACTGAAACTTGGTGGGATAATACACATGATTGGAATGTTGGTGTGGATGGGTACAGCTTGCTCAGGAAGGATAGACAGGGGAAAAAGGGAGGAGGTGTTGCCTTATATATTAAAATGTACACACTTGGACTGAGGTAGAGATGAACATAGGAGACGGAAGTGTTGAGAGTCTCTGGGTTAGGCTAAAAGGGGCAAAAAACAAGGGAGATGTCATGCTAGGAGTCTACTACAGGCCACCTAACCAGGTGGAAGAGGTGGATGAGGCTTTTTTCAAGCAACTAACAAAATCATCCAAAGCCCAAGATTTGGTGGTGATGGGGGACTTCAACTATCCGGATATATGTTGGGAAAATAACACAGCGGGGCACAGACTATCCAACAAATTCTTGGACTGCATTGGAGACAACTTTTTATTTCAGAAGGTTGAAAAAGCTACTAGGGGGGAAGCTGTTCTAGACTTGATTTTAACAAATAGGGAGGAACTCGTTGAGAATGTGAAAGTAGAAGGCAGCCTGGGTGAAAGTGATCATGAAATCATAGAGTTTGCAATTCTAAGGAAGGGTAGAAGGGAGAACAGCAAAATAGAGACAATGGATTTCAGGAAGGCAGATTTTGGGAAGCTCAGAGAGCTGATAGGTAAGGTCCCATGGGAATCAAGACTGAGGGGAAAAACAACTGAGGAGAGTTGGCAGTTTTTCAAAGGGACACTATTAAGGGCCCAAAAGCAAGCTATTCCGCTGGTTAGGAAAGATAGAAAATGTGGCAAAAGACCACCTTGGCTTAACCACGAGATCTTGCACGATCTAAAAAATAAAAAGGAGTCATATAAAAAATGGAAACTAGGACAGATTACAAAGGATGAATATAGGCAAACAACACAGGAATGCAGGGGCAAGATTAGAAAGGCAAAGACACAAAATGAGCTCAAACTAGCTTCGGGAATAAAAGGAAACAAGAAGACTTTTTATCAATACATTAGAAGCAAGAGGAAGACCAAAGACAGGGTAGGCCCACTGCTCAGTGAAGAGGGAGAAACAGTAACAGGAAACTTGGAAATGGCAGAGATGCTTAATGACTTCTTTGTTTCGGTCTTCACCGAGAAGTCTGAAGGAATGCCTAACATAGTGAATACTAATGGGAAGGGGGTAGGTTTAGCGGATAAAATAAAAAAAGAACAAGTTAAAAATCACTTAGAAAAGTTAGATACCTGCAAGTCACCCGGGCCTGATGAAATGCATCCTAGAATACTCAAGGAGCTAATAGAGGTGGTATCTGAGCCTCTAGCTATTATCTTTGGAAAGTCATGGGAGACGGGAGAGATTCCAGAAGACTGGAAAAGGGCAAATATAGTGCCCATCTATAAAAAGGGAAATAAAAACAACCCAGGAAACTACAGACCAGTTAGTTTAACTTTTGTGCCTGGGAAGATAATGGAGCAAGTAATTAAGGAAATCATCTGCAAACACTTGGAAGGTGGTAAGGTGATAGGGAACAGCCAGCATGGATTTGTGAAGAACAAATCATGTCAAACCAATCTGATAGCTTTCTTTGATAGGATAACAAGCCTTGTGGATAAGGGTGAAGCGGTGGATGTGGTATACCTAGACTTTAGTAAGGCATTTGATACGGTCTCGCATGATATTCTTATCGATAAACTAGGCAAATACAATTTAGATGGGGCTACTATAAGGTGGGTGCATAACTGGCTGGATAACCGTACTCAGAGAGTTGTTATTAATGGTTCCCAATCCTGCTGGAAAGGCGTGACGAGTGGGGTACTGCAGGGGTCTGTTTTGGGACCGGCTCTGTTCAATATCTTCATCAACGACTTAGATATTGGCCTAGAAAGTACGCTTATTAAGTTTGCGGATGATACCAAACTGGGAGGGATTGCAACTACTTTGGAGGACAGGGTCATAATTCAAAATGATCTGGACAAATTGGAGAAATGGTCTGAGTTAAACAGGATGAAGTTTAACAAAGACAAATGCAAAGTGCTCCACTTAGGAAGGAAAAATCAATTTCACACATACAGAATGGGAAAAGACTGTCTAGGAAGGAGTACGGCAGAAAGGGATCTAGGGGTTATAGTGGACCACAAGCTAAATATGAGTCAACAGTGTGATGCTGTTGCAAAAAAAGCAAACGTGATTCTGGGATGAATTAACTGGTGTGTTGTGAGCAAGACACGAGAAGTCATTCTTCCGCTCTACTCTGCTCTGGTTAGGCCTCAGCTGGAGTATTGTGTCCAGTTCTGGGCGCCGCATTTTAAAAAAGATGTGGAGAAATTGGAAAGGGTCCAAAGAAGAGCAACAAGAATGATTAAAGGTCTTGAGAACATGACCTATGAAGGAAGGCTGAAAGAATTGGGTTTGTTTAGTTTGGAAAAGAGAAGACTGAGAGGGGACATGATAGCAGTTTTCAGGTATCTAAAAGGGTGTCATAAGGAGGAGGGAGAGAACTTGTTCACCTTAGCCTCTAAGGATAGAACCAGAAACAATGGGTTTAAACTGCAGCAAGGGAGGTCTAGGTTGGACATTAGGAAAAAGTTCCTAACTGTCAGGGTGGTTAAACACTGGAACAAATTGCCTAGGGAGGTTGTGGAATCTCCATCTCTGGAGATATTTAAGAGTTGGTTAGATAAATGTCTATCAGGGATGGTCTAGACAGTATTTGGTCCTGCCATGCGGGCAGGGGACTGGACTCGATGACCTCTCGAGGTCCCTTCCAGTCCTATAATCTATGAATCTATGAAAATATTTGAAAAAATCTCCAAGGGCATTGTAGCGGGGTGGTCACCCGCTCCGGCCTTAAAGGGCTTAAAACAGCCCAGGAGAGGGCTGCGGCTGGAGGCAAGCAGCCCAGGCTGCTTGGGGGAAGCAGCCTCAGCTGTGGCCATGCCCCAGTCAGGGCCCAGCTGGCCCTTATAAGAGGGCAGTGGCCTAGGAGCAGACAGACACTCTCTCTCTAGCCTTTGAGAGGGAGGGGCCTGGCTGCTGGGGAGCGTACTTGAGTACCTGAGGTGGAGCAGGGCTGGAGGATGGCCATAGGAGCTGGGGAGCTCCAGCCTGGAGCTATGTAATGTTAACAGCTTGGTTCACTGTGAAAGAGTCTACCGATTGTTCTCTAAAAAATGTGTCTTTTTAAATACTACTCTCCCTTTTTTTCCTTCCCGCAGCTGCAAATGTTTCAACACTTCCCCTATCAACTCTGTCCAGAGGCTAGCGCAGATAAGAAGGCGAAAAAAACGCACTCACAATGAAATGTTCTCTGAACTCATGCAGTCCTCCTGCATTGAAAGAGCTCAGCAAAATGCATGCAGGCAGACAATGTCAGAGTCCAGGAAAGTACAAAATGAACGCAAGGAGAGGAGGGACGCGTGAGAGGACAAGTGGTGGGAGCAAGATGATAGGTGGCGTGAACGTGATGAGAGGAGGTAGAATGCAATGCTGAGGCTACTGGAGGATCAAACTGATATGGTCTGGCATCTGGTGCAGCTGCAGGAAAGGCAACAGGAGCACAGACTGCCACTGCAGCCCTTGTGTAACCAACCGCCCTCCTCCCCAAGTTCCATAGCCTCCTCACCCAGATGCCCAAGAACGTGTGGGGGGGGCACCCTCCGGATACCCAACCACTCCAACCCAGAGGACTGCCCAAGCAACAGAAGGCTGACATTCAATAAGTTTTGAAGTGCAGTGTGGCCTTGTCCTTCCCTCCTCCCCTACCCCACCCCAGCCGGTGCTTCCCTCCTCTCCCACCCCTTGGCAGTTATTCTCCTACTCATGTGACGAACTAATAAAAAATGCATGAATTTGAAACAATGACTTTATTGCCTCTACAAGGGGCGATCGAAGGGGGGAGGTCTCGGTTGGCTTACAGGGAAGTAGAGTGAACCAAGGGGGTGGGTTTTCATCAAGGAGAAACAAACGGAACTTTCACACCATAGCCTGGCCAGTCATGAAACTGGTTTTCAAAGCTTCTCTGATGCGCAGCGTGCCTTGCTGTGCTCTTCTAACCACCCTGGTGTCTGGCTGCGCGTAATCAGCGGCCAGGCGATTTGCCTCAACCTCCCCCCCGCCATAAACGTCTCCCCCTTACTCTCTCAGATATTGTGGCTCACACAGCAAGCAGTAATAACAATGGGAATATTGGTTTCGCTGAGGTCTAAGCGAGTCAGTAAACTGCGCCAGCGCGCTTTAAAACATCCAAATGCACATTCTACCACCATTCTGCACTTGCTCAGCGTATAGGTGAATAGCTCCTGACTACTGTCCAGGGTGCCTGTGTATGGCTTCATGAGCCATGGCATTAAGGGGTAGGCTGGGTCCCCAATGATAACTATAGGCATTTCAACATCCTCAAAGGTTATTTTCTGGTCTGGAAAATAAGTCCCTTGCTGCAGCTGTTCAGACAGACCAGAGTTCCTGAAGATGCGAGCATCATGTACCTTTCCCGGCCATCCCACATTGATGTTGGTGAAACGTCCCTTGTGATTCACCAGTGCTTGCAGCACCATTGAAAAGTACCCTTTTTGGTTTATGTACTGGCTGCCAAGGTGGTCCGGTCCCAAGATAGGGATAAGCGTTCCGTCTATCGCCCCACCACAGTTAGGGAATCCCATTGCAGCAAAGCCATCCACTATGACCTGCACATTTCCCAGAGTCACTACCCTTGATAGCAGCAGCTCAGTGATTGCGTTGGCTACTTGGATCACAGCAGCCCCCACCGTAGATTTGCCCACTCCAAATTGATTCCCGACTGACCAGTAGCTGTCTGGTGTTGCAAGCTTCCAGAGGGCGATCGCCACTCGCTTGTGAACTGTGCGGGCTGCTCTCATCTTGATATTCTTGTGCTTCGGGGCAGGGGAAAGCAAGTCACAAAGTTCCATGAAAGTGCCCTTACGCATACTAAAGTTTCGCAGCCACTAGGAATCATCCCAGACCCGCAACACTGTGTGGTCCCACCAGTCTGTGCTTGTTTCCCGGGCCCAGAATCAGCGTTCCATGACATGAGCCTGCCCCATTGCCACCAGGATGTCCAAATTGCCGAGGTCCGTACTTTGAGAGAAGTCTGAGTCCATGTTCTCATCACTCTCATCACTGCGCTGCCGTCGCCTCCTCGCCTGCTTTTGCAGGTTCTGGTTCTGCACATACTGCAAGATAGTGCACGAGGTGTTTACAATGCTCATAACTGCTGCGGTGATCTGAGCGGGTTCCATGCTTGCCGTGATATGGCGTCTGCAGGAGAGCAGAAAAGCAGAGTGGCAGCGGAAACGGTGGTTGGAAGACCAGTTTTGCAAACCTATTGCACCACAACAGCGGTGGTGCCCGTTAGCTGAGCTGAGCGGGCTGCACGCTTGCCGTGGTACGGCGAGACAAGAGCAGGAGAGCAGAGTTGCAGCAGAAGCGGCAGATGACAACGGTCATATAGAGGACCTGCAAGACTACCAGGAGATCAGAGTGGCAGAGGAAGCGGTGGTTGGAAGACCAGTTTTTCCAACCTATTGCACCGTCTGTGGCCAGAGGAGGAGAGCAGAGTGGCAGTGGAAATGGTCGTTCAATGACGACAGTTAGCAGTCCTACTTCACCGTCTGCTGAAAGCAGTATGGCGCCCGCACGGAAAAAAGGCGCGAAACGATTGTCTGCCGTTGCTTTCATGGAGTGAGGGGTGACTGACAACATATACCCCAAACCACTCGCGACAATGTTTTTGCCCGATCAGGCATTGGGAGCTCAACCCAGAATTCCAATGGGTGGCGGAGACTGCAGGAACTGTGGGATAGCTATCCACAGTGCAATGTGCCGAAAGTCTATGCTAGCCTCGGTACAGTGGACTCACTCCACCGACTTAATGTGCTTAGTGGGAACACACACAATCGACTGTATAAAATTGCTTCCTAAAAAATGGACTTCTATAAATTCAACCTAATTTCGTAGTGTAGACATACCCTTACACTTCAAAAAGCAATCATAGAACCATATAAATGTAGAACTGAGAGGCAGAGCTGGCACTAGACACAAGCAGACTATACAATTGCTTAGGTCCTCAAGCAGCCTGAGGGTTCCCACTATTTGCTTTTTATGATAAGAACTTGCCTGTTTTAGTATTGGTGGGAGAGGGGAATATTCCTGTTTAGGGCCCCCAATAGTCTAGCCCCAGCTCTACTGGAAGGGACCTCAATAGGTCATCTAGTCCAGTCCCTGAACTGAGGCAGGACTAAGTATTATCTAGACCATCGCTGACAGGCATTTGTCTAACCTGCACTTAAAAACCTCCAACGTCAGAGATTCCTTAGCCTCTCTGTAATTTGTTCCAGTGCTTAACTACCATTCCATTTAAGAAGTTTTTCCTAAAGTCTAACCTAAATCTCCCTTGCTACAATGTAAGCCATTACTTCTTGTCCTGTTCTCTGTGGTTAAGGAGAACAATTTATCACCCTTCCCTTTATAACAACATTTTACGTACTTGAAGACTGTTATGTCCCCCCTCAGTCTTCTCTTTTCCAGATTAAACAAACCCATTTTAAAAATCTTTCCCAGTAGGTCATGTTTTCTAGACCTTTAGTCGTTGTCTTTTTGTTGCTCTCCTCTAAACTTTCTCCAATTAGTCCACATTTTCCCCCAAAGTGTGATGCCCAGAACTGGACACAGTACTCCAGTTAAGGCCTTATCAGTGTTGAGTACAGTGGAAGAATTACTTCTCATGTCGTGTTTATAACACTCTTAGTACATCCCAGAATGAAATTAGCTTTTTTTTGCAACTTGAAGACTGACTCCATTATCCTTGGTAGCTTTTTATAGTCTATAATTAGAGCCCTACCAAATTCATGGTCCATTTGGAAAAATGTCATGGCCAGAGAGTTTTAAAATTGGTCCATTTCACATTTCCAGATGTTTACATCTGAAAGTTCAGGGTGTTGTAATCCAAGGGGTTTTGGTGGGGGGTTGCAAAACTGCTGGGCGGGGGGAGTGGCAGGGAGTCGCAGGATTGCCACCCTCACCTGCAGTGCTGCCTTCAGAGCCCTCTGAAGGCACTGCAGCCATGGAGCTTCCTGCAGCCAAAGGAGGTATCCAGAGGTGGCTGATCTATCCCCACAAGAGCAACTGTGCAGGGCAAGAGGAACTCCTGTCCCTCCCCAGTTCAATGTACTAGCAGCTGGAGCCCAGTGAATGGTAGGAGCCACTGGCTGGGGCGCTCCCAATGCTCCCCTCCCCCAATAGCTAGATTTCACCGGCACGCTCGGATTTCACAATCCGTGACATCTTTTTAATGTCTGTTAATTTGGTAGGGCCCTATTGATGACGTAAATGAGCCTTTTTAAAGCAGTTTGAAAATATGCATTATAAATTGGAAAGCTAAAGTCTCTCAAAGACATACTGTATTTTGGCATTGTGTCATCCTGGCTCAGATTAGGGAATCATGAAACAGAATGCTGGTTACACTACTGGTTTCCCTACTAAGAGGATCTGGGAAGATTTAGATGTAAATGACTCCTTCTTTGTTCCATAGCTGTATTATTTATAATAATAATATAACATAATATAGTATGTGCTATACATACATGGTGAATGTACAGTAGAATTCCATATTAAGCTATCCTGTGTCTCTGAGAAGGAGTTACTGAAGCATTTATGGCCTACTCCAAATCCCACTGTATTCAGTGAAAAGACTCCCTATTACTTCAATGGGCTTTGACTTCAGTGAGGCCAGGATTTTACTCCATGAGTAGAGGTATTAGAATCTGGCCCAAAATGTGTACTGTATAAATGAACAATAAGGGTTTGAGCCAATGGAAGTTTTGTCATTGACTTTAGTGGAGACAGGGATTTCACCCATGTTGAATAATCCACAAATTGTCCTACTGATGTCAGTGGATTTACTCACAGACTAAAGTACTACTTGACAGGAGTAAGTATAATAGAATCTGGTCTTTTTTTTTTTTTTAAGAGCAATCATTTGTGTGGTAAGATCAAAAATTTATGAAAATAGAACACTTTTATTAATTCAGACTGAATGACTTAAAATATCAACATAAATTTCATTAAAAGTTTATACAAAAAACTTTTCCCATTCTGAGAACTGATACGCCAAATTTAATCTTCGAGTGACTGTGACAGTTCTCAGGGTATCTAGGACTGAGAGTCACCCTCTTACCCCTGTCTCTAGCAAGAGGGAATCTTACTTGTGGTAACAGGATGTCAGCTTCCAGGCACCACCATCCTGTGAGCCAATCAAGCTCTCTCCTTTGGGCTATATTAGCCCTAACTTCACCTTCCAAGATAACAATAGGTGCACCTTATCCCTGAGTTCCTTTTAAATAGTTCCCCTGTGATATCCTGCCCCTGACACTGGTTACTCTCAGAATTTCCAGATCCTCTGTACCCAAAGGTGCAGTGTACCCCAACTGACCAGTTTTACCTTAAGCCGCTGCTCACATAAACCACACAGAACTTGTGAGCTCTTGGGATAAAACAAAAGTAGGTTTCTTTGGAAAGAATAAAGATTTATCTGGAGAGTGATGGAAATGAGTGGTTACAATACATATCAAAAGATAAAACATGAACCTGGTTCTACACTTTCTTAATATTTACTTTTCCTATACAATGAAGTAGATTTTCCCAAAAAGTTCAGTCTTTTGCAGAACTGGCTGGTTTCAGACAAACCAGGATCCAAATATTAATGAATACCCCTTCCCCACACTCCTCAAGGGATTTCCTCAGTGAATGGATCCAAAGCATCCTCCTCCACACACTGTTATGCTGAAAACAGCCTTTTGTTTCCATTCACAGCAGGGTAAGCCCCTGTCTTGTTGTAAATTTTCTTTTTTTACCTTTAAGTGGTTTAGACTATTTGTTGTTGTCTCTGATGGTTTCCCATTCAAAGTTTTCATATTGCGCAAGGCTAAACAATTGAGCCTTTCATAGCGTCATGGGGCAGACAGGGTGGGGCAACAACTCCCTCTTGCCCAAAAGAGCCATTACTGAGACATCCTGGTGACTAATCTTGACTTTTTACTCCACGTCCACAAAGCAAACTTTCAATATAAATATATTATTCCTTAAATATTATCCATACATACATCTCACAATGATTACACTAGTCTACAATTTTTGAGAAGTCGTCTGCTTCAGAGATAAAATGTGCTATTTATTATGTATTTTGATGTGCTGAATTCAAATATGAAAATTAAAACAACTGATTGTCTACTGTTTCTAAGATATTTAAGTTTTTACATTTTATGTCTATGTATATTGTGTAGATAGTAGAGTTTTAATCATAAATTGTAAACCTAGGTCTTTTCATGTGTTTATGGTTGCTTTACATGATAATATTTCACCTGTCCTGTTTATGTAACACTTTAAAAATCAGCAAAAGGGATATATAAATAAAATTTATTATGACACAAAAGGCAAAAAACGATTATGTACATAGTTTAGTCCTATTCAGTGTCTACTCGGCGCTTCTTGGCTTGTCTCTTGTATTCATTAAATGGAGCATCTCTTGTCACTGCCCAGCAATAGTCTGCAAGCATTGATGGGCTCCATTTGCCTTGATAGCGTTTCTCCATTGTTGCAATGTCCTGGTGAAATCGCTTGCCGTGCTTGTCGCTCACTGCTCAGCAGTTCGGTGGAAAAAAATCTAGATGAGAGTGCAAAAAATGTATCTTTAGTGATATGTTGCAACCAAGGCTTGTGTATGCCTTGAGGAGGTTTTCCACCAACAACCTGTAGTTGTTTGCCTTGTTGTTTCTGAGAAAATTTATTGCCACTAATTGGAAGGCTTTCCATGCTGTCTTTTCCTTGCCACGCAGTGCATGGTCAAATGCATCATCTTGAAGAAGTTCACGAATCTGAGGACCAACAAAGACACCTTCCTTTATCTTAGCTTCACTTAACCTTGGAAATTTTCCATGGAGGTTCTTGAAAGCTGCTTGTGCTTTGTCAATAGCCTTGACAAAGTTCTTCATCAGACCCAGCTTGATGTGTAAGGGTGGTAACAAACTCTTCTTTGATTCAACAAGTGGTGGATGCTGAACACTTTTCTTCCCAGGCTCCAATGACTGTTGGAGTGGCCAATCTTTCTTGATGTAGTGGGAATCTCTTGCACGACTATCCCATTCACAGAGAAAACAGCAGTACTTTGTGTATCCAGTCTGCAGACCAAGCAAGAGAGCAACAACCTTCAAATCGCCACAAAGCTGCCACTGATGTTGGTCATAGTTTATGCACCTCAAAAGTTGTTTCATGTTGTCATAGGTTTCCTTCATATGGACTGCATGATCAACTGGAATTAATGGCAAAACATTGCCATTATGCAGTAAAACAGCTTTAAGACTCGTCTTCGATGAATCAATGAACAGTCTCCCCTCATCCGGATCGTGAACAATGTTGAGGGCTGCCATCACACCATCGATGTTGTTGCAGGCTACAAGATCACCTTCCATGAAGAAGAATGGGACAAGATCCTTTTGACGGTCACGGAACATGGAAACCCTAACATCACCTGCCAGGAGATTCCACTGCTGTAGTCTGGAGCCCAACAGCTCTGTCTTACTCTTGGGTAGTTCCAAATCTCTGACAAGGTCATTCAGTTCACCTTGTGTTATGAGGTGTGGTTCAGAGGAGGAGGATGGGAGAAAATGTGGGTCCTGTGACATTAATGATTCAGGACCAGAAGTTTCATCCTCTTCCTCTTCCTCGTCTGACTCAAGTGAGAATGATTCTGGTGCATCAGGAACCGGCAGTCCTTCTCCGTGGGGTACTGGGCGTATAGCTGATGGAATGTTTGGATAATGCACAGTCCACTTTTTCTTCTTTGACACAACTTTCCCAACTGGAGGCACCATGCAGAAGTAACAATTGCTGGTATGATCTGTTGGCTCTCTCCAAATCATTGGCACGGCAAAAGGCATAGATTTCCTTTTCCTGTTCAACCATTGGCGAAGATTTGTTGCACAAATGTTGCAGCATATGTGTGGGGCCCACCTCTTGTCCTGATCTCCAATTTTGCAGCCAAAATAAAGGTGATAGGCTTTCTTAACCATAGTGGTTATACTGCGCTTTTGTGATGCAAAAGTCACTTCACCACAAGCATAGTAGAAGTTATCTGCACTGTTCACACAAGTACAAGGCATCTCTGCTCACTTTGGCTAAACAGAAATGTGTCCCTTTGCAAAATCAAACACTGACAAATAAGAGAGCACGACACTGTATGATTTCTAGACCTGATATAGGGCAATTTGTTCAGCAGAGTGATGTAAGCTTCGTTATGATTGCATCATCCATGATGTCTAGGAATAACATGATGCAATTGATATCATGTATGACGCAATACCAGCTTCAGATTGCATCATTCATTGTTCTGCCTAAAAAGCAAGTACTGTCCAAACCCAGTCATAGATTTATTCATAGAGCCAGTCAAAGATGTATTTTAGTCATTTCTTGTTTAAATTGAGATCCCTTCCCTTTATAACTCACTTATGTCCACCATTCCCAAGTCAAGGGTCGTATATACTGACTCAATAGCATATCTTGAAAACTAGAGCCAATCAACAATTTTAAGCATCATTTTCGTTCTCAGTGACCCAGAATTAGTAAAGTTTGACAACATTTATTTCAGAAACATTTTGGCTGTAGATCAGTGTTATGAATCGTGACAAGTTACAAGCTTTCTGTAGGTTTCAGAGTAGCAGTCGTGTTAGTCTGTATCCGCAAAAAGAAGAACAGGAGTACTTGTGGCACCTTAGAGACTAACAAATTTATTAGAGCATAAGCTTTCGTGGGCTACAGCCCACTTCTTCGGATGCATATAGAATGGAACATATATTGAGGAGATATATATACACACATACAGAGAGCATAAACAGGTGGGAGTTGTCTTACCAACTCTGAGAGGCCAATTAATTAAGAGAAAAAAAACTTTTGAAGTGATAATCAAGCTAGCCCAGTACAGACAGTTTGATAAGAAGTGTGAGAATACTTACAAGGGGAGATAGATTCAATGTTTGTAATGGCTCAGCCAAGCTTTCTGTAGATACCTTACATGTTACTCTTTATGGCTAACTATCCTGTAAGACATGAGTCTTGTGTAATGAGTTTGTCAGGTCTGAGGTAAAAGTTGTTTACAAAGGACAGGAGACCCTTTGCCAACGTGTCTCTGTGCCACTTGTAGAAAAAAGGAATTTTAAAAAGCTGAGAGAGCCATTCTTATGTAGAACAGTGCTACTGGTTCCTTATTCTTAATAGAATAATAAACTTAATATAATAATGAATTCAGTAACAAGCGGCTTTATGTCAAAGTGTGATCCCCAAATAGTATCCTGCATATAACAAGATAGCATAGTAATATAATGCTGGTAAATGCTTTACAATATTTAAAATAACTTCATAAATATTTACAAGCAGGAAAACGATGATCTCTGCTTCTCTGTAATAATGTTTCTGGCTTTCATCATCTGAGATAATGTATTTTCAGACTGGCACTGATGAATGCTATAAAAAAGTCACTTGATATTCATCAAGTGGAGTGAACCACAGATACCCTTAAAATAGCAACCACAAAAAAAAATTATTCCAGCTAAAATTTCCATTATCATACCTAACTGAAACGGTTGCATAATAATGAAGGCAAAAGTGACTGGATAACCATGATGGAAACCCTTTTCTCTCCTACTGTTATTCAGAATTAAATGGTTTTCATGAGGTTAGATGTTTAACAAATTGCTATAGTCATCGCTTCACAAATATGTGCAAGTTTACACAGTGCTGTACTGACAGATAAATACACATTTACTGCCCCCAATCTAAACTAGACAAGGCAAATGCACACAAAGCAAAACAATGGCCAACATTTTAAGGGAGGGCTGTTGATAATGAGAGGAAGGGTAGGAAGCACTGGAAGAATTGCATTTTATGGAAGAGGCGGCACTGGGTAGAGAACAAGAAAAACGATCTACAAAGACTTGTCTCCCTTTATATCTATTTAAAATGCTGCTACAAAGAACATTATCCTGGCTCATCACAGGCAGTGCCCTATTTGCATCTATCCTTGCTCTTTGGGGCAGTGGTTGACATTTGGTTATGTAAGTGTGTGTGAAAGGCAGAGCACAATGGTGCTATGATCCCTGATTGAGTCCTGTAGGTGCTGCCATAGTAGAGATAATTATAAAGAAAAGTACATTAATGTTAAATGTACATTATTAAGGTTGCAAAGTCAAGCACTCAAAAGTTAGGAAATGCCAAAATTCAAGTTGCCTATCCAGCCTCAATTCAGCTCCCTTGTGTGTATGTATTAGGGTACAATCGTTGTTTATGTAATCGAATACTATTTTTCCATGGGACTGCTGACTCATTCAGTGCACAGGATGGATGGCACTCACTGAATCAATTAACTCTTTCACCTTTTCCTGATTCTTCAGCTTGTTGCCCCAGGATTTATTCACTACACACTATCCAAACCCTTTGCTGAAGACAGAATTATTAATTACCGTATGAGCCTTTCTATAGCACTCATTGCTATAGTATCTGAGTGCTTCACAAACTACATTTATCTTCATAACACCCCTCATCCAGTTCCAGTCCTAGTCTTCCCTTGTGGTCTCCCACTGTCTGATTCCCAATCTCCCTCCAATTCCCAGTCTCTTCCCACCTCCACACCCAATCCCAGTACCAGTTCCCCTCTTCCAACCCCAACTTCGTGTCCCCAGTCTCCTTACCGAGTCGATCCCATGTTCCTGCTTCTGGCTCCTCATCCTGTTTCTTCTTTCCTTGTCTACCTCCCTGGGCTCCTAATCCAACCTCTACCTCTTCCCTCCATCCCATCCCTGACTTCTTGTTTTAGTCTTTTTGCACAGCCAGTCCCAGTTCCCCCCTACATCCCAGCTCTCTGTCAGATCTGTCTCCCCTTCCCTCCCCTTCCCTCCATTCTCTCCTATCACAGTTCCAAGGTAACTGAACCTGTGACCCCTTCCTGGGCCCCTTGTGGGTACCCCCACTTGAGGAGACAACATAGCTTGGCAACCAAATTTACATTCCATGTTAAACTATTTTAGGTACCTATATGGCTTTCAACACTGTGGTGTCAGAGCACTTCACGGACTTTAATGGATTTATCTTCACAACCACTAAGGCAGAGCAAGCCTAAGTGACTTGACCAAGGTCACACATGAAGCCAGTGGCATAACAAGAAATTGAACTCAGGTTTCTCTATTCCCAGGCTAGCACTCTGAGCACTGAACCAGCCTTCCTTACCTTAAGGTATTTATAAGGTGTCTATCACGTCTGTGATGTTAGGATGCAGATGCTGGATATGTTTGCTCCTGGAAACTAGCCTGATTATATTGACTATATATCACTGTGCTCAGTTTGTGTAATTAAGAGTGGAAGTGAGCTTCTTGCAGGGCAATCTAAGGCCTGGTCTACACTATGAGTTTAGGTCGACTTTAGCAGCGTTAAATCGAATTAAGCCTGGACACGTCCACACGAAGAAGCCCTTTTTTTGGACTTAAAGGGCCCTTTAAACCGGTTTCTTTACTCCACCTCCGACGAGGGGATTAGCGCTAAAATTGGCCTTTGTGGGTCGGATTTGGGGTAGTGTGGACAGAATTCGACGTTATTGGCCTCCGGGAGCTATCCCACAGTGCTTCATTGTGACCGCTCTGGACAGCGCTCTCAACTCAGATGCACTGACCAGGTAGACAGGAAAAGCCCCACAAACTTTTGAATTTCATTTCCTGTTTGCCCAGCGTGGAGAGCACAGGTGACCATGCGGAGCTTATCAGCACAGGTAACCATGATGGAGTCCCAGGATCGCAAAAGAGCTCCAGCATGGACAGAACGGGAGGTACGGGATCTGCTCGCCATATGGGGAGATGAATCAGTGCTAGCTGAACTCCGTAGCAGTAAACGAAATGGCAACATATTAGAAAAAGGTCTCAAAGGCCATGAAGGATAGAGGCCATAACAGGGACGCACAGCACTGCCACGTGAAAATTAAGGAGCTAAGGCAGGCCTACCACAAAGCCAGAGAGGCAAACGGAAGGTCTGGGGCAAGGCCGCAAACATGCCGCTTCTACGCGGAGCTGCATGCCATTCTAGGAGGTGCAGCCACCACTACCCCAACCATGTGCTTTGACGCCATCAATGGAGAATCACGCAACAAGGAAGCGGGTTCGGGGTACGCGGAAGATGATGATGATGAAGACAATGAAGATAGCTCACAGCAAGGAAGCAGAGAAACCGGTTTCCCCAACAGCCAGGATATGTTTATCACCCTGGACCTGGAACCAGTAACCCCCGAACTCACCCAAGGCGTGCTCCCAGACCCTGAGGGCACACAAAGAACCTCTGGTGAGTGTACCTTTGTAAATACTACACATGGTTTAAAAGCAAACGTGTTTAATGATTAATGATTAATTTGCCCTGGCAATCGCGGCCAGTACAGCTACTGGAAAAGTCTGTTAACATGTATGGGGATGGAGCGGAAATCCTCCAGGGACATCTCCAGAAATCTCTCCTTCATGTACTCCCAAAGCCTTTGCAAAAGGTTTCTGGGGAGGGCTGCCTTATCCCATCCGCCATGGTAGGACACTTTACCACGCCAGGCCAGTAGCACGTAGTCTGGAATCATTGCATAACAAAGCATGGCAGCGTATGGTCCCGGTGTTTGCTTGCATGCAGACAACATCCATTCCTTACCTCTCTTTGTTATCCTCAGGAGAATGATATCATTCATGGTCACCTGGTTGAAATGGGGTGATTTTATTAAGGGGACATTCAGAGGTGCCCGTTCCTGCTCAGCTGAACAGAAATGTTCCCTGCTGTTAGCCATGCGGTGGGGG